>NW_025786267.1:0-17464 GCF_021130785.1 Homalodisca vitripennis
TTTTCAGTCTCTGTAAGAAATCGCGGGGGCGCATGTCAAAGGAACCAAATAATGTATATTAATGCTTAAATTTTCGGGTACATTTCTGATGTAGGTACCTGCTGCAATGTATTTGAGTAAAAATTTTCCAAGTAATTTTTCCAAAAAAAAATTTGGGGCCCCAGCAAATCTCATCGTAGAATTAAAAATTTGTTCAAGTAAAGTAGGCTAACAATTTAAATTTTTTCTAGAGCAAAAACAAATCGAGAAGGGGGGAGACCATGGTAAAATAAAACCTCCATATAATTGGGTTTTTAAAAAAATAAAGCCCTTTTTGCGTTTGCGTTATACCCAAAAAAGGAAAACAAATATTCTATTGGAAAAAATATCCACATAACTCGTAAACAGCTTTTCAAAAAAATGTTAAAACCCCGGGAAAAACCCCTTTGATAATAAAATAATCTTAAGGGAATTACCCCAGATATTTATTTTTCTGCTGTATGTGTTCAAAACAGTTTTAAAAAATGATGTCGTAAATAAGAATAACAGGGTAAAGTTTCTTTTAAAACACGAATTGAGAAAATTTTTTTATAGACAAGAAAAAATGTAATATATACCTTCACACTTTTTTTTGTGTGATATCGTCACTCGGCAATTCTAAATACGAGCAAAAAATACTTCTGGATTGAATTCGCAGTATCATGAAATTAAGAATTGATAACAAATATTTTTTAAATTTCCCCGTGTTTTTTAACATCAATCCTTTTTTAATATGTTATTTTATTTAATCACATACCTGGAAAACATTGTGCTCTTATTTTAAGATTACTAGTGCCATTTTTTGAAGTACAATTCAAAAATGTACATCTTCTAGTGGATATTCTCCAGTTAATAACAAAACTAATTTTTTCCGTTCAAAAATTTAAAGCCCCTCGCTTAATACAAAACATGTACACTTATTCTTTGTACCGAATTTGTTCTCTCTCTTCTAAGGGGAAAAAATGGGATATTCCCCAAATTTTAATAACAAAACAAAAATTTTCCCCGTTCTACATTATGCATCGTTTAAATTTCATAACATGTACATTTAAACCTCTTTGTACCGAATTTGTTCTCTCATCTTCTAAGGGTGAAAAATGGATTTTCTCCTAGTTAATAACAAAATTTAATGTTTCCCCTTTTCTACATTATGCATCGCTTAATACATAACATGTACACTTCCCTCTTTGACCGAATTTGTTCTCCCCATCTTCTAATGTGAAAATGGATATTCTCCTATTAATAACAAAACTAATGATTCCGTTCTACAAAAAGCATCGTTTAATACATAAAAAGTACATTTAACTCTTTGAACCGAATTTGTTCTCTCTTTTTCCTAATGGGAATAAGGGGAAAAATTCCCTCCTATTAATAACAAAACTAATGTTTTCCGTTCTACTTTTATGCATCGCTTAATTCAAAAAAATGTAACTTACTTTTTGGGTACCAAATTTTGTTTCCCATCTTCTAAGGGGAATAATGGATTTTCTCCTATTAATAACAAAACAAAATGATTCCGTTCACATTAGAAATCGTTTAAAATACATAACATGTACCCTTATTCTTTTTTACCGAATTTGTTCTCTCATTTTCCCTAAGGGAAAAAAGGATATTCTTTTTAGTTAATAAAAAAACAAATGGCTCCGTTCTACATTATGCATCGTTTAATTTTCAAAAACTGTACACTTATTCTTTGTACCAAATTTTGTTTTTCCCCATCTTCTGGGGGGAAAATAAGGGTTTATTCTCCTATTTAAATAAAAAAAACTAATGTTTCCCCGTCTACATTATCCCCTCGTTTAAATAAAAAACCCCATTTTACACTTACTCTTTGTACCGAATTTGTTCTCTCTTCTTCAAAGGGGAATAAGGGATATTCCCTATTTTTAAAAACCCAAAACAAAGGGATTCCTTTCTACATTAGCATCGTTTAAAAATTCAAAACATGTACACTTTTTTTTTGAAACCGAATTTGTTCTCTCATCTTCAAATGGGAATAATGGTTTATTCTCCTATTTAATAACAAAATTAATGATTTTTTTTCTACATTATGCCTCGCTTAATACATAACAATGAAACACTTACTCTTTGTACCGAATTTGTTCCCCTTCATCTTCAAATTTGGGAATAATGGATTTTCTCCTAGTTAAAAACAAAACAATGATTCCGTTCTACTTTAAAGCACCCGCTTAATTCATAACATGTACACTTTTTCTTTTACCGAATTTGTTCCCCTCATTTTCCCTAAGGGGAATAAGGATTTTTCTCCTAGTTAATAACAAAACTAAATGATTCCGTTCTACATTTTTCATCGCTTAATTCAAAACATTTACACTTTTTTCTTTGTACTGAAGGGACAATACCCAGGGGGCCCGTAGTAATAAAATACTCGAAATTCGAAATTACGTAAAATTTTTTAATATTGGCAGATAAACAAAAAAGCACCACTTTTAGTTGGTGAAATAAAACAAAGTATTGCCACTTGCTGCCAAAAAGAGAAAGAATGAACAAAAATACATACCATGGGATGGGGCCCCAAAAATTCCCCAAAGTTCTATTAATAAATAAAAAAAACTTCCCTTTTTAAAAAACAATTAAAAAAAATCTTCCCCTTTAACGAGGGTCAAGACTCACAAACGTTGGGGGTCAGCATTCTTGCCTCGACAAAGGGAAACCCGTATCGGAAAAGGGGGAAAATTAGTAGATTGGGAAATCTGACATGAAGTAAATTTTTGGGGTTAAACCAAGAAGTGAGCTCGAAAAGCGAACTGCCCAAATCCCCGGACAAAAGGGGCGGGGAGATGTAGCTTCGGTAGCGAGGTTTGGCAGCTACCAATTTTTTCCCGGGGGAAAAAAAATTAAAACCCCGTGCCTATTAGGTTTTTTAATCCTAAGAATTTTGTTCGAAGAACACGGAATTAAATTATACCCAAACCCGTAAAAAAGTAAATGGGTTGGGAAAATACCCTATTAAATTTAAGTGAAACTAAAAAAAGGAAATCGTTTTTTAATATAATTAAAAAATAATATTTTAATATTTACAGTAAACTCACACACTTTTTCACTTGCTTTGATGCTTAAAATTTTCCCCATTTTTTAAAAGAGGCAATAGATAAATTAAAAAATCACCATTAAACATTTTTTTTGTTTTAAAAGATGGTTTTTTTCCCTTGTTTAGTATGATCGTATTTTAAAAAATTCATCCCCAAATTTTTTATTTTTAAAAAAATTTTTTTAAAATTAAAGGTAATAAATTTTTTAAATTTTTTTCAAAATGTATGATAGCTTTTTTTTAAAGATATTTTCACAGGAATGTTTTTTTTTTTTTTTTCTCTAAAAAGTCCCCGCACATTTATAAAAAAAAGTAAATGATAAAACTTCGCTGGAGGCCTCATAACCTTTTTTTTTCGAACCTGGTATTGTTTTTTAAAAATCGCATAACTTTAAAAATTTCCAAAAAATAATTGGTAGAATTTTTTCACCACCAAAACCGGTTTAAAATGCAATGTATGACACATTGTGTCATAGGTATTGTGTCACACGTAAGGTCTTGGGGTCAAAGCTTTTAAAAAGATGTTTTTTGCGTACGGGAGTGATACTGGAAAGATACTTTTTAAAAACATGGTAAGCGTAAAAATTGAAAAACCCTTAAAATATTTAACACCTCAATAAAAAAAAAAAAACTGAATTTTTTTTCATCAAAAGTAACTCAAAATTTTAAATACGCGGGTGTAAACAAAGTTTTTTAAAAATTTGCAATGTTGAAAAAAAAGGGGTATAATTTTTTAATTTAATAATAATTTTCCCTGAAAAATTACCCTATAGTTTTACACTACTAATTACCCACGCACGAAACAAAAACCCAAGAGAAAATCCCAAATTTCCCCCCACCACCCCTTACCGGGCCCTGCAGACCCGGGGAACGCCCCTTTAGATATGGGTGGTACCAAAGGGAAAAATAAAAACTCTGGGTGGACCAAATCCCGCTGGGGGGGGGAAAACCCTGAAAGTAAAACCAAAAAATCTTGAAAGCAAAAACTTTTTAATTCCCCCCAAGTGGGTACCCTGGGAAAGTCCGGGGGTAGGCACCAGTGGGAATGGTGGGGGTGGATCGCACGACCACGAGGCCGGGGAAGGTGGTGAAAAAAGAAAGGGTAGAGGCCTAAGAAGAGGAAACAGTGCAAAATACCTTTTCCCCATCGAAATTTTTTGCGCGGGGGGGAAGGGAAATTAAGGGCCGATTTCACAAGAAAAAAAACCCGGGATTTAACCCGGGTTAATCGGGCTAAAGGCTGTTAAAAAAGACGAAAAACAGGGCAGCGACAGCTTTTGATTGAAAACAAAAAAACTTAAAAAAACTGCAGGACCATAGAGGAAACTCTAAAAGATGAGACGGAACTCACTAAAAATCAACAAGGAAGAAATCGCAGGGGCCCCCAATAACTTAGTTGGGGGGAAAAAAACCCCCATAACATTAAAAGGGGGAAACGAGTAACCAGAAAAGCCATGGGGGTTCCAACTGGATGAAAAAATTTTTAAACTAGGAAAGAAACCAACAAAAACAGAGTGGGGCAAACATAGTAAAGGGACAGCGTAATTTACTTCTACAGATGATAAAAGCCCCACCCAAGTCTTAAAACCCCCCCTGTATTCCCGGGGAACCCTTTCCCCCGGGAGATTGACCCAAGACGGGGAAAAAATTTTTCCTTTTTGGTTTTAAAAAAGGGGATTTCAAAGGGGTTTGGGGCCCCCCGAAATTTTTTAAAAAAAAAAAACTAACTCGGGGGGGCGAAAACATTTTCCCCGGCGATGTCCCTGCTTTAAAATGTTTTATACTAAACAACGGGGATAATCCAAAAATTTATTGAGAATATATTGGGGGTCCAATGTTTTTCCTCAAAATTTTTTTTTGATACCCTTTCATGAACCCCAAAAAATTTTATAAGGGCCCCCCGGGGGGGTTCCCAAACCCCCCGCGATATCCCCCAATGTTTTTTTTAGTTTTTAAATAAAAAAGCGATTTCCCCCCATTTCCCCTCGAAAGGGAAATGGGGGGTTTTCCCCAAAAAAAAAGGGGGTTTCTGGGGTGGGTCAACCCCGGAAAAAAGGGGGAAAAAGGGGGTGTAGTGAAGGGGCCCCAAAAAAAACCAAAAATTTAAAGAAACGTTTTTAAAAAAAAAGTTTAGCAAAAGGGAAAAAAATTTTAGCAAAAAACGGGGAAAAAACCCCCTGCTCCTGAATAGAAAAAAAAGCATAAAAAGGGGGGCAATTTTAAAAAAATTTTAAAATTTAAAAAAATTTTAAAAAAAGTTAATTTTAAAAATTTTAAAAGAATTTTTAAAAAAAGTCAAAGTTTCAGTGCGTTTTTATAAAATTGGTGCCAAACTCTGAAAAAAAACCAAAGGGAATTTTTTCCCCAAATTTTTTTTCCTGTCCCCCGGGTAAGAAATGGAAACCCTGGGGGGAAACCCGGGAGGGGAAAAAAAAAAAAAAGTATCCCCAAAAAATTTTTTTTCCCATTTTTTCCCCCTCTCCCCTTTTTCCCCCTTTTTTCTTTCCCCTTTTTCCCTCCCCCCTCCCCTTTTCTCCCCCCTCTTTTTCTCCCCTCTCTCTTCTCTCTCTCCCCCTCCCCCCCCCCTCTCTCCCCCCCTTTTCCCTCCCCTCCCCTCCCCTTCCCCCTCTCTCTCTTCTCTCCCCCTTTTCCCCCCCTCTCTCTTCTCTCTCCCCCTCTCTCCCCTCTCTCCCCTCCTCTCTTCCCCCTCTTTCTCCCCTCTTCCCCTCTCTCCCCCCCCCCCCTCTTTCTCTCTCTCTCTCTCCCCTCTTCTCTCCCTCTCTCTCTCCCCTTCCCCTTTCCCCCCTTCTCTCCTCTCCCCCTCTCTCTTTTCTCTTTTCTCCCCTCTCTCCCCCTCTTCCCCCTCTCCCCTCCTCCTCTTCCTTTCCCCTTTCCCCTTTTTTCCCCCCTCTCTCTTTTTAGTTAGGCTTGTTTTTTTAAAAAAAAAAAACCTCCCCGACGTTGTATAGTTTTAAAAAAATAGAGTTAAAAATTTTTTTAGAAATTTGTGTGGTTCCCCCAAAATTTTTTTATGTGCAGTTAAAGCCCCCCAAAAGCTTTTTGGGAAATTTCCGAGCTGTTTGATTAAATGTAGCTAATTTTTTTGCCCCAAAAACCCTGAAATTTATTGAAAGTTGGGAGAAATTTTTTTTTCTGATCTCACTCTAATAGAATTTTTTCTGATAAATCGCATTAAATTGAATAATGTTGAAGCCTTAATTTTTAAAAATTTTTTCCACTGAATGCAACCCACCCCTTTACCTAAAAGCGATACACTATTGGACTTAATTTTAGTGAATTATGTAAATAAGGTAAAAAAAAAAAACATGGTCATTGGGTGTGTCAAGGGGGGGTTTCCCCACCATGAAAAAAATTTTTGTAAAATTTAAAATTTTAAAAATTAAAAAAAAATGTAAAAAAAGAAAAGATTAGTTATAAAGATTTTAAAACATGTGGATAAACATTAGTTTAAAAAAAAGAAAGTTTAAAAAACGGATTGGGGCAATGTGGGATACTAGTAATAATATTGATGAAATGGGGAAATATGGTTGAGGAAAATTGTTGGGATTGTTTAATTTCATTTGTACCTGAACGAAATTATCCGTAAGAAAAGAAAGCCTTGTCCTTGGATAGATAAGGTTGAAGGGGGTTTGATGAAAAAGAGCCAAAAAAGCTTAGTTAGAACAAAAAATGGGGGGGACGGGGAAGGTACAAACATTGAAAAAAAAGACTTAGAGGTTAGAGAGATCAAAAATCACTTTTTGGGTTTGTTACTAGAGGAACAAAAATCGGGCAAAGACTTAGGGAAGATTTTAAATAGTCAGGGTGCTGTAAGGAACAGAAAAATTTTCAGACCCTATTTAAAATTAAATATTTTTAAAAATTTATTTCGTGGTTTTTTAAAATGGTTAGACAATAACCTGATTGAATATTATAGGAATAAGGAGAACCAAAAGGGGAGCCTCAGAATAATTTTGGTTTCCAATGTTACGGAGAATTATTTATAATGAGATTAAAATATTTCCTCCAATGCAGTGGGAAAGAGGTTTCCCATTAAAATTCAAAAAATTTGGTGTATGAGAAATAAAACAGTGTTATGTTACATTTTTAACTACCACTTAATAATTGTTTACCCCTAGTCAGGGGGAAGAACTTTAATTCTGCCATTACCAAAGACTGAAAAAACCTTTTAGAATGAAAACACCAGGCTATAAACATTCTGTGCTTTCTAGGGAAATTCTTGATAACTTGTGTATAAACAGGTTAGCGCATATGTTAATCAAATAATACCCCTGTTCAATCCCTTTTTGGTTACGACCTGAAAAACAGCACTCAAACTGCCCGATAAGAAAAACAGATGTATCAACGACCAGGATCAAGGAAGCAACAAATTAATGCTCTTGGACTTTGTCGATTTTTCGAGGTGTCAACAAAGCTGCTTTTGTCTTACTCGAATCCTACAATTTTGATGAGCAGTTCTTAAAGGTTTTCCTCTTATAAGTAGATAGATTTCAAAGTTAAAACTAAAAGTGGTGACTGTCCGTTTTGGGGTAACCCTGTAGGGGGGCCACAGGGGGCAAAAATGTCCCAATATTATTTAGTTTGAATAAAAGAATAGAAAAGCCAATTACTTTCTGTAAGACAATTTTTATGCTGAGACATGCAAATTACACCACTGTCATTAGAGAAATTAATATTGCTGTTGACCGCCTGAACGCTGATCTTACAAGTTGTAAAGTGGGGCACGACCATGGACTAACCCGAATGCAGCTAAATGCAAACCGATAATATTAGGAACACCTCGTCTTTTTTTTTAAGTTAACTTAAATGAGATTTGCATGTAAAAAAAAATGGTTTGCACTTTTAAATTTGAGCATACTGTTGTTAAACCAGGGGTTAGAGTGTGTAATCGCTGTCATGGTCGGGAAAAATTAATTATATTCATAAGAAGTATACCAAAATTTGTATAGGTTAAAGGCCTTTTCAAACCAAAAGTACATATAAAAAATGCTTGTATCTACCCTTATTTTTCCCCTATTTTGACTATTCTAATCCGTATTTTTTTGGCAAAACAATGAACAACTGCAAAGGCACAAAGGGCACAAATGCTGTATTCGGTATATCTTCAATTTACCAATAGAGCGCATAAACTGTTTATTTTTAAAAAGCTGTGTTGGCTAAAGACAATGAAAGAATTGAATACAGTGTTTTATTTCGATGATAAAATTTTGATGTTTGAGAAACCAATTTTTTATTTCCCTCAAAAGTAATGAGAACCGTTTGGGAGGGAGGAAACAAAATTTGGGAACAGACTTTACAGTTTCCAATTCATAGAACTGTAACAAAAAATAAATCTTATCAGTAAGGGGTAAAATTATTAAACAACTTAATGACAGTAATAAATCTCCTAGTATTTCTTTGTTTAAAAAAAGGCTAAATAATCATTTGTTTTGGTAATAGAGTAATACTGCAATTTTTGTAAACACAATATATTTATTAATTTTTAAATTTTTATTACCATGTAAAAAAATTTTTTTCTGTGTATTTTATTTTTTGTTTTTGTATAAAAATTTTAAAAAAAATATTTTTTAAAACTTTTCATCATGTTTAAATGTACGTAATGTATACAAAATTTTGCGTTTTAGGTTAGTTTTTAGAGGGATATTTAATTTTAATTAATTGCATGTAATACTTGCTTTTTCTCTAATAGATTTTAGACTGTGCAATGAAAAAAATGATATATTTATTATTAATAATACTTATAATTTATAATAAATTGGTATTGCGGGTAACCTCGTTTCAAGCATCGAAAACAATCAGAAAAGTTTGTTTTAATGTAAAAATGCTTTTGAAAAAATTAAACCCCCAATTTTTTTTTGTCCCCAATTTGTAATGAATGAAAAAATTGAAAAAAATTTTTGGGGGCCTGCCCCGGCGGAAGAGTGGACCTTTGGCCCAAAGCAAAGGGCGGGAAAAATTAAAGAAATTGTCAAATTGTCTCTCTCCCCCTCTCCTGGCCTCTCTCCTCCCTCCCCTCTCTCCCTTCTTTTCCCTCTCTCTTCCCTCCTCTCTCCCTCACCCCCTCTCCCCTCTCCCCTCTCCCTCTCTCTTCTCTCTCTCTCCTCCCTCTCTCCCCTCCCCTCTCCCCTCCTTCGTTCTTCTTCTCTCTCTCTCTCTCCCATTCCCCTCTCTCTCCCCTTTTCCTCTCTCTCCCCTCTCTCTCTCTCCTCTCGCTCTCCCCTCTCTCCTCTCTTTTCCCCTTCTCTCTCTCTCTCTTCTCCCCTCCTCTCTCTTTTCCTTTCCCTCTCTCTCTCTTCTTCTCTCTCTCCCCTCTCTCTTCTCTCTCTCCCCCTCTCTCTTCTCTCCTCTTCCCTTCTCTCTCCCCTCTCCTCTCTCCTCTCTCTTCTCCTCTTCTCCTCTCCCCGTCCTCTCCCCCTTTCCCTCTCTCTCTCCCCTCTCTCACCTCTCTTCTCTCTTTTCTCTCTTTTCCTCTCCTCACCTCCCCTCTCCCCTTTTCCCCCTTTTCCTCTCTCTCTCTCTCCTCTCTCCTCTCCTCTCTCTCGTCTCTCCTTTCCCTCTCTCTCTCTCTCTCCTCTCTCTCTCCTTCTCTCTCTCTCCTCCCCTCTTCTCTCTCTCTCTCCCCTCTCCCCTCTCTCTCTCTCCTTCTCTCTCTCTCTCCTCTCTCTCTCCTCCTCCCCTCTCTCCTCTCTCTCTCTCTCTTCTCTCTCTCCTCCCCTCTCTCTCTCCCCTCCTCTCTCTCTCTTCCCTCTCTCCTCTCTCTCTCCCTCTCTTTCCTCTCTCTCCTCTCCCCTTCCCCCCTCTCTCCCCTCTCTCTCTCTCTCTCTCCTCTCTTAATTCTTTTCCTCATCTCTCTCTCCATCTCCCTCTCCTTCTCTCTCTCTCTCTCTCTCTCCCTTTTCCTCTCATCTCCCCTCTCTCCCCTCTCTCCTCTCCCTTTAAACCCTACACGGCAGATGAAAAAAAAAAAGAAGGAAGAAATTTTACAAATTCAAAATTCAGAAGTCAAGAAAACAGGGGATATAGGCAAAAATTGTTGCCCTTGTAATGTCACTAGCATGAACGGGTTTTTTTTGAAAACTGATATGCGTTCACAAACAGACTTTGGGAGGTACCCATTGTAAATAATATATTTTTTAATAAAAAAAAAGCGTATAAAAATTTTTTAAAATTGTTAAATCTTCTATACTATTAATATTCAAAAATCTGATACAATACTTTAAAAATATAATTTAAAAAATATTAGTCCTTAAGTTTTAATGCATAGAATTTTTTTTTTTCGGAAAGAAAAATAAAATTTTTCTTATATCTGTCCCCTTTAAACACCAAAATTTTTGTATAATTAATAAACAATTCGGGGCATTTTTAAAACAGTTTTTGAAAATTTATAAATATTTTAAAAATTTCAAAATGAAAAAAAAAAGAAAAACAAAAATTTTTGCAAGAGGAAAATAACAAGCTAAAATTTAAAGGCTTTTTCAATCAAAAACAAAAGTTGCATTCCCATCTGAACCCAAATTAATTTTTAAAAATTAAAACATTCAAACATTTTTATCTATCTCTGTGTTTAAAGGGCCCGTTACTTTTTACTTTTTTTTTTTACTTGTTTTTTATAACAAATGTTTTTTTTTTGCAATGGCGTTTATAACCTTTAATTTTTAAAATTTGTTTACATTTTACTTTTCACAAGCCTTTTTATAATGTCCCCTGAAAAGTGAACCCAAATGTTTAAAACTTTTCAATTTAAGGGAAAATTTTTTTAAAAATTCCCTTTTAACGCATATATAATAAAATTGTGTGAGAAAATAGTAGTAAAAATCAAATTGGGGTTCTGAACCCTGCACTTTCTGGGGTTTTTTCTCCCCTTTTACCTTCCCTTTTTTTTAAACTTTTGGTATTTCCCAGCTGTCCCCAGACTTGACTTCGGGAAAGTTTTTCCCGAAGAGATTTAAATAAGGTATTTTAAAGTTTACAATCTTTTTTGATGGCAGTCCCAAATTTTTCCCATCAGGTGCACAGTTAGTGCATTACAATGTTTTTTCCCGAAAACGAAACCCCCTAACCACGGTGGAGCAAAACCCTAGAGGCCCAAAAAAAGTAAAGTTTACATCGTTTTTGGTGGCAGTCTAATTGTCCCCATCAGTGCACAGTTGATGCATTACAATGTTTTTTGACCGATCTCTAACCACGGGGGACAACCGTAAAAGGCAATAAAAAAAAAGTTTACCCCGGGTTTTGGTGGCAATTTTAAATTGTCCCAAACAGGGGCACAGTTTTAGTGCAATTTCAATTTTTCTGGGCAAAAATCTCAACCAAGGTGGGGCAACCGGAGAGGCAATAAAAGGAAAAAATTTACCCTCGTTTAGGTGGGGAGTCCTAAATTTTCCCATCAGGTTCCCCAGTTGAGTGCAAATTTCGATGTTTTTTTGACACATCTCTAACCACCGGGGGAGCAAAACCCTAGAGGCAAAAAAAACTTTAAAAATTTCACTTTAGGTGGGAGTCTAAAATTTTCCCATCAGGGGCACAGTTGAGTGCAAAAAACGATGTTTCTGACACGATCCTAAACCCCCGGGGGAGCAACCGTAGAGGGGAATAAAAAAAGTTAACGGGAAACCCAAAGTCAAAATTCCCAAAAATAAAACAACCCTTCCAAACCCTATCTTTCTTAGTTCACACGTTTTTCATCAGAAATTAGTTTTCCCTTTCAGATAGGGTTTGTAGATTGTTCATATATATTATTTATTCATAATTAGCGCCTTTTTATGAATGCCCCGGGGAAATTTCAAAACTAATATTTTTTACGTCATTACAATAAATAAAATACTAAGCCTTTTAAAATAATTTTTTTTTAAATTTTTTTTTTTAAACATTTACGTGTTTTTCCCAATTGCTAATTAATATGCATACTAAAAACTATGTTGATAATTTGCTATATCCTCGGGAAACTCGAACACCTCGTGCAAAATACAGTGGGGGTTTTTAAAAAAAGCATTTTTTTAAAACAACTTTTTATGAAAATTAGTAACTTTTATTTATTTATACAAACACAAATACAATTTTATCCTTTTAACACAAAAATTGGCCATCCAACCTAAAAAAAACATTGCTTAAATTTTTGGATGTTTATTATTTTATTTTTTAA
The DNA here is from genome assembly GCF_021130785.1 of Homalodisca vitripennis. Classification (NCBI taxonomy): domain Eukaryota; kingdom Metazoa; phylum Arthropoda; class Insecta; order Hemiptera; family Cicadellidae; genus Homalodisca; species Homalodisca vitripennis. The sequence continues at coordinate 12,234 of NW_025786267.1, forward strand.
AAAGACAAAAAGTTTGATTTTTAAGTTTTTGCTCAGTTATTTTTGGTTTTCTTTAATAAAAAATGTGGTTTTTTAAAAACCTACACAAAAATAAAAAAATGGTTTTTAAAATTATAAATCAAATGTTTTTTTTATAGAGGAAATTTTTTTTTAATATTTTTTTAATTTTTTTGAAACAAAATTTTTAAAATTTGCTTTCAGAAACAGACAAAAAAAATTATATCCCCCTAACATTATCATTCTCTGTTTCCTTAAGGTAACGCTAAAACTTTTCCCTCCTATTAAACAACTTTTAAAAAATTTTGCCCTTTTTTTTATAAAACTCTTTTTTTAAAAAGAAAACCCCCTGCAAAATTTTTTAAATTTAATAAAATAACAACTCTGACTTATTTTAAATTTTCATTAAAATTACAAAAAAACAAAATTTTGAAACTTTTTGAAAAAAGGCAGAAAAAACAGAAACTTAATACGCACGAAAAAAGAACATATTTTTTTCCAATCGTCCTTTTTTAAAAATTTATCCCATTTTTCCCCGTCCCTAAAGTAAAATTACATCCTTTGGATTACAATAAAAGCTTTCCCTTCAAAATTATTTATGCAAACCCAAATTGATTTAGTTCAATATAACTTTATATTTGATAATGAATCAATGATACATCCCCTAAATTTCGGGCAGAGATAAAATAAAGGAAAGGGCTCAAAAAAAATTTGGAAAAATTTAAAAGTTTCACCCTTAAAAAATATAACAAAAAAATTGGGGAAGCTAATGCACTTTTTGTACATAATTTAATGAAATACAAGTCATAAAAAAAATTATAATTTTCCCAAGTTTTAATTTTAGTTATTTTATGAAGTTTTATGTTGTATGTTTTTAAAGTGTTTTTTTGCAACAACCCCATAAAATCTAAGCACCATATGGATTTAAAAAGGTTTTTTTGGGATGAAAATAAATAAAAAAATTTTTCAAAATGTAAATTGTCCCCTTTCGTTTGAAAAAGTGGATACAGCACGGCCCCTCAACCTGAGAGATTTACCCGGGGCAAGTCCCCCGGGGAAAGGGCCAATTTATAAAGGAATAACACCCATGAAATTTAAAAAAAGCCAGAATAGCCTAAGACCGAGGCTTAAAAGAGGGAAAAAAAAAAATTAAATTTATTTTTTTTTAACCAAAAAAAATGTTTTAACCCTTTTCCCCCCCTTCAAACCCATTTCGTAAAATCAGCGATTAGTTAATTCACTTAAACGCCCACATGCTGACACAGTGGGGCTTTTAAAAAAATAGTTTGGGGGGGGTTTTTTTTTTGTTATCTTAAATTTGGTGAATGACGCGGCCTCAAAGAAGCTTTTTTTTCCCTGACACGTGAAGGTGATCCCTTTAACTTCAGAGGGTGAAAAAATTTTTTTCTGGGCTTGAAATCCTGAATGAAAAACTTATTTTTATATATGAAAAATCGAGTTTTAAAAAATTTTTTCTCAAACAAAAAAGAGTGAAAGGGTACACTCAAAATTTGTTCAAAAAAATTAGAACCAAAAACTGCATGACAATCCACAGGAAAGAAGGGTACAATTTTCTCCATAATTGGCGCATTCCCGTCCCTGACCGAGGAAAAACCGGACAAATTTTTTTTAAAACATAAATTTTGTGAGTATAACCCAAAACAAAAAAACTGCAGACAATCCACAGAAGAATATGGTACATTACTCCGTAATATGGCGCTTCGTCGCTGACTCGGTTTAAAACTCGGACATTTTTTTAAAACAAAATTGTGTGAAATATAACTTTTTGAACAAACACTGCAAAGACAAACCCAGGAAAATAAAGGGGACAAATTTCTCCGTAATATGCGCATTTTTGCCCTGACTCGAAATAATAAATCGGGCATTTTTTTAAAACCTAATTGGTTGGGGAGTATAACTTTGAACAAACACTTTCATGACAAACCAAAAGAAGAAATATGGGGACATTACTCCGTAAAAATGGCGCATTCTTTTTGCTGACTCGAGAAATACCACAGTTTTCTTAAAAAAAAATTGTGTGAGTATAACTTAAACAAAACCAAAATGCATGACAAATCCACAGGGAAAAATATGGGTACATTACTCCCCTAATAGGCGCTTTCCCGTCCCCCGACCCCGAGTTAAAAACTCGGGAAAATTTTTTCTTAAAACATAATTGGTTTTGATAAAACTTGGAAAAAAACACTGCATACAATCCCCCAGAAAAGATATGGGGAAAATTTTACCCAATAGGGGGCTTCTGTCCCGACTTTGAAATAATACCGGAAAAGTTTTTACTCGATTTCCCGGGCGAGATTGGAAATGGGAAAAAGGGGCCGACTTCGTTTCCCTTGGGCAAAGTGATGAAAAGTTGTGCGTCTGAAGAAACGACCAAAGGGTTTTTTGTTTTAAAACCCTTTTGCAGGAATTTTTAAAAAAGCGAATTTTTTGGGGAGCTTAAAACCCCCATAACCGGGAAAAAGGGTGAACTTTCTGCAGCTGTGAAATTTATCTCGGGTAAATTAACACCCCCAACTGTCAAAAGGAAGAAAAATAAAAAAAGAACGGGCAGCGGTGAAAAAAAGAAAATATCGAAATTCGGGATCAAGAAAGAAAGGGCCCCGACTGCGGGGGGTTGACGACCTGAAAGGGGGAGATTCACTCGAACAATACTCGCGTAGGAGTAATAAAGGGAAATTAAGGGAATTCCTTAACAGCCCAGGGGGAACATCTTTGCTATCGCCCAAGGACGTGGGATAGCTTTAGGGGGGGAAAAATTCCCCAAGAGAACCAGATCGTTTCCCGGGCCCATAGGTTTCCCTTTCCCTTTTTCAAACAAATCGAAAACCCCTTCCAAACCCGTGGTACAATTCCAAGCAGGTCCACCGGGATATCCTTTTCCCTCCCAAAAATTCCGGGAGAAGAAAACGCTAACTCTAACCGGGAAAATTTCCAAACGTGACTTTCGCAAAAATTTTCCCTTAAACCCAAAAACTTTCGCCTGCAAAAAACCCCTATTTCTACCCTAAACTCAAAAAAACCCCCCGGGGAGGCTGGTTATGCCTACGAAATGGGTCAGAGAGGGGAAATTTTTTTTAAAAAGGAAAATGGGCGGGAAAAAAATTGTAAAAAAAAAATAAACATTTATGATGATTTTTGGTTAAGTTTTAAAGTAGAAATAACAGTACATAAAGTAGATTTCTTGATTGGGAAAAACTGTGTTGTGTTTTTCTTTTTTCATTATATAACCCGGGTAAATTTTTTTTGTGTATTGTTTTTTGATTATCCCGATAATGAATTTTAAAAAGATTTTTTTTTCGGTCCAAAAGTTAAAAAAACGTTTTTAAACCCTTTTTTAAAAATTACCAACAAAAGAAGTTTGAGGAGTAATTTTAATAGTTTTAAATTGTAGAACTTAATAATATTAAAGAAATGCCCCATTTTTGTAATTTTAAGTGAAAATATGGATAAGTTTTTGACGAATTAAAATTTTACAATATAGCAAAGGTTTTAAAGCTTTCCGGGTAAATGCAATGAAAAGTTTCAAAAGCAGGGGGTTTTTTTTTGTTTTTAAATTTATTGCGCATTTTAACGTTAATAACTTCAACTAGATATGGTCCCCAGCTGAAGCTTTTTCTTCTTTTTACATCCCAAAAATTTAAAAAATACTTACCCTTTTAAAATTTTTGTGTTTGAAAAGATTTTTTAATTTTTTTTCTAAATCATTTTTTTGTCCAAAATTTAAAACAAGGGTTCTTTAAAAAATTCCCCAAAAAACGTTATTTTAATTGGGATGTTTAAATTAAATTTGTTAGTTGAAAAACCCCAGAAACACAGAATTATAATAATCTTCTTTTCCCAAAATGGATTTTTATTCCCCAATTAATTCCCAACAAATTTTTTTTAAAAAACTAAAAACACCAAAACTTTTTATAGACCATAAAAATTTTTAAGAAATAGATACATAAATAATTATACTCTGCTTTTGTTTGCCTTGGTTTTTACTGATCATTTTTTGTTTTTGGGCTTTAAAAGGGTTTTGCCCAAATGCAAAATAAAATAAATAGAAATGTAAAATTTTAAATACGCTTGTAAACACGGGAAAACTACTAAATTTTTTTTTGAATCAGTTTTTAAACTAAATTGAAATTTTTTTGACTGGAACATTAAAAATTATTTGAATGATATGTTGACATATTTATAATAAATTTTTGACATCCTTTTTCCAATATTAACAATGAAAGTAGTACGACAAGAGATTATAGTAATAGGATATTTAAAGCTAAATTAAGAAGTCCCTGGATAATGGGGGGAATCTGTTAAATAAAATAAGTAAAAGAAAGAAACTTTTTTAAAATATCTTTAAAAAGGGGGCCATATGACCAAAATTTCTTATGTTATTATAAAAAATTTTTTTTTAAAAACTTAAAACTTTAAATAGACAGAGCTAAATATCAACACTTTAAAAAACAAAATAAGAAAATGTAATGGTGACCCATCCATGGGAATGGAAAGTAATAAAAAGGTAACTGGTTCTTTCAATCAATAAGACGTACAAAAGGTCGAGTTAGATAAAGGGGAAATAGGACTGAGTTTTTTTTTTTTTTTCTTTGGGGGGGGGTGGCCGAGGGAAAACAAAAACTATCTTAACAATTTACAGAGTACCAAACTGTCGGCCTGTCCATCAAGCGCGCTTCCCCTTTCCCGCACTTCCCCTTTTTCAATTTGTCCTGTCACTACAAAAGGAACTACTACAAATTGTCAAAAATTTAAAGAATTAAAAAAACGACTTTGGGTTTGATCCCTTTAGTGTTTGTTTACTGAAAAAAATAATTGACGTAATAGCACCATTCTTTGTTTTTTAAAAGTGAATTTAAGTTTTAGCAAAGGGATTTTTCCGTCAAAATTAAAAAAACAGCACGAAACATTCCTAAATTTACAAAAAAGACAATTCTAACAAAATTGACCACTGAGACCCATTAGTTTGTTATCAAATTTTTTTAAAAGGGTTTTTGAAAAAAATTTTGTTGAAAAGAGTTCTAACCTACTTAAATAAATTTGTTTTTTCAGTGATAATCAATTTTTGGGTTTTACAAAAAGGGGAAAACTACTGAAGAGCTTTTTATTTTAGCAAAATGAACAAATTTTCAATAATTTAACTCTGGTGATAAAAAATATAGGGGATCTTTTTCGATTTTAAAAAAGCCTTTTATTTTGTAAATAAAAAAAATTTT
>NW_025786268.1:0-50589 GCF_021130785.1 Homalodisca vitripennis
TTATTTAACATAGGCCTCTTTACACTTTACCATTTGAGCTGATATTTTTTGTTAGATGTAACTATATTAAATTAAAACATAAAAACTAACAACTTTAAATTTTTATTAGCATTTATAGATAAAACTTGATTCCAAAGAATAATCTAAAATGAGAAAGAAAATCTGGAACATCAAATTTATTGTGACAACTGTGTTTTTTTAAAATACGTTAGCCTAAGAAAAAGAAAGTTGAAAGAAGAGAGTTAACGAACATGAATCGTATTTAAAATGTCACCAAAAAAAGATTGGCCATGGCAAGACACGCACTTCAAACTGAACACGTATTTTTCATTCGTAAATGTATTACAGGAAATCCAGAGTAATAATTTCTATCTGATTATGACTTGCAATCTTTATAAAGAAAAAACTGAATAATGTATTAATTAATGAACTTGGGTCTATCCCAAATTTGCGTTATTTGTTTTTATCTAATTAAATATTTTTTTCACATATACATTAGACATAATTTCCGGATTAAAAAAAATATTGCCTCCTTGTATTTGTTTAATGACATGTGGTAAAATTTAATTAGACCTACTGTTGGAATGGTTGATAATAACCAACATATAAATTTCTGTAGTAAAATATTTATAAATTTTAGAATATTTCCTATTTACGAGTATAACACAGTTTTAAACTTTAGCCCTCTGTTAAAATTAGAGTCTCCATGTAAACTGGTGGCAGCTAACTAACGAGCCCTAATTAATTAGGCTGTCTTTGAGTGAACAAGTAGCGTTCTTGTATATTATACAAATTAATTCGTATATCGGCCAACCAAGGAAACTTCCTGAAATATATTAAAATTCTACGCCTTTCACGCAATATAGAATACACAAGGAACAATTGTGCCAAGGTTTCCTTTGTTTAGGATGCGTCAAGGATTTTTCTACAAGGTTTCCTTGGTGTTAATGTTTATAACAAGTTTATCTATTTCAACCACTCTTGACATCTAAAAGAAAAATGGAAAATCTCATGTATTTTAATGAGACTTAGACAAATGTATGTTTTGTAAATATGGCTTTGTATTTTGAGATAATTTATTCGCTGCAGGTAAAAATCGATCAACCGTAACTGCCTAGCTGCAGTCCTTCGACCCCTGACATTGATATTCGAAATAACTCAACAATTTGCACCTGTCAGAAGTCAAGCTCTCATTGGCCGAGGGAAAATAAATAAAACAGTGGCCGAGTAGCTGCATTCTGATGCTGCGATGCATTTCCATGCGGTACAGCGAGGTCGCCTTGCCCCACACATGATCAGGCCAACCTCCATATGTCATGAGTCAAACTACGTACATTCCTTGCATTATATCACAGATGAATTATTGACTTAGCTCTAATAAAGTATATGATTTGTGACTTCCAAGGAAAACTCCTGCTATCAACCCCTGGATAGAATGAGCAACATCATTACAATATAACAAAACAGTACTCAAAATCAAAATCATATTTTATTCCCATAAAAATATATAACTTGACATAAAGAAGTAAATTTCCTAACAATATTATAAATGTAAAAGTACGTTTTTTGTTCCTTTGGTTTCTCACGTAAACTATTTGACTGATTGGACTGAAATTTCACATGAACATTCGTACGGTCCCTGGTATGAACATAGTCCTATTCTGAATTCGAACATCCCTTCTGGCTACGCTTATAAATAAATAAAAATGCCTTTATTACAAGCGATACTCAGTTTACACTGTTTTTTCAGTACAACTCAAGTCAAGTACAATAAGTATGTCCTAAGCTATTAAATAGATAACTTATACTGACAATAACTTACATGCACATAGAAACATAATTTACAAAAAAACATGAATTTACAAATCACAGAAAGAGCTCTTTAGTCGTTTTTTAAAACTGGTAAACTGAGTTTAAAGCTTTGACGTTACCGGGGAGGACCATTGTACAACTTCGGACCGAAGTACGAAAATCCTTTCCTCCCTACTTCAAGCCTCACCCTAGGCAGGTGGAGGGTCCTGTTTTGTCGAGTTGCACGCTGAGAGACCTCATCCCGGTAAACGAGCTTTTCGCAGAGGTACTCCGGTTCTTTGAGCTTCAGAGTTTTGTGTATCATGCAGCCGGTGAGTATCCCGCACAACACGTCCTCCATGGGGGAGCATGTTAACAGCAGTTCTGAAAGGGGTCACGTGATCACAACGCTTCAGTTGGAAAATGAAGTGGATTGCAGTGTTTTGCATCTTTTGTATTCTAGTGACATTTTTCCCTTGAAATACTATTACCGTATGCAGGATAGCAGTACTGAAATACTGGACAAAACAAAACCAACGACTGCATGAGACGAAGTTTTGTAGGCTCAGGTAAAAGATCTCTGAACCTATCTATCTACGCTTCACTGGTCTTTAAAATAGGGAAAATGCCTTCTTGGCCTCTAAAGTTGTTGAATTTTGTTTTATGACAGCACAACCACATGTTTAATTAATTTAATCTATATTATCAGTTTGTTTCCATTTATAGAGAGTAAATTCTCTAAGAAGTAACCATTAGGTTTCACGCCGTGTTTAGATTTTAGCGATTGTGTGAGTACTCGTCTACCTTATAAAACGTCGAAAAATATAAGATGGCCAGAATTTAAATTCGAAAGCTCCGTTTGAAGCAGTCGGTTTAGTACATGGCAGATCGTAATGTAATAATGTACCAAATCCAGCTCTTAATGTCCTAAAATATTACAAATATTTTTCAATTATGAAGAAAAAAACGCGTAAATAGTGTCATTTTTATGTACCTGTTAATAATACATTTTAGCAAATATATATATATATATAGTTACTATCTAACTTTTATTATAAATTTAGACTATTATAAAATCCATCTTGGTTTTATTCTTACAGAAGTAGGCTTCTCTGATCTGTCATGTAGGCTATATTGTTTTGACCAAGAAAACATTGTAAAATCAACTATCGGCCAAAAATACTAATAACAAAATAAATAAAAATGGCCTTTATTACACACTTTTGACGTATTTTCTTGATCGTGGAAATAAGGTAAACTCTACATTGGCGTTAGAAATAAAATTCACTCGAACCAGCAGTGGCCATAAACGTAACCCACTAAACGCCTACTTAAATGCGTGCAAAGCAGTGTATAACTACTAGCAGTGCAGATGTAAAAGACAAAGTAGTCTAACTTTTACAATACATTTAAAGACTTTTATGAAACCTATCTTAATTCTCTTTTGGTAGAAGTAGGCTTTTCAGATCTGTGTTACGTATCTTGTGATAGTACAATAAACATATTTATACAAGGTGTTTGAAAAGTCTGTGGTACGGCTTAATATTTTAACAAACCATAGCAGATAACATCTATAAACTTTGCACAGTGTCATATGGCTATGTAAACTATTTTTCCTTGCTATTACCATGATATGCCAACCATGGGGTGACGGCCCACAGAGGAAAACATGGAAATCTTAAATTAAAGCATGGGTCGAGTGATTACCTCATTTGAAAGAGCTCACTTAGTAGAGTTGAATGTCCCAAACCGCATCTCAAAAGGTTTATCCAATCAGAAATGGCGGGTTGTTTTAGGTACACATTGTGAAGTACATTATGCGCTGCCCATTTCTGACTGGATCGTCATATTCTGATGCGGTAGGCGGCGTTTCACTCTACTATTAAGCCGTACCACAGACTTTTCAAACACCTTGTATATTTTCATTGATAGGAAAAATTAAAAATCAACTATGGGACAAAAACTAAGACCGGATTAAATAACAATGGCCATAAATATATACGTTAGTAGTTATAAAGTGTAGCTTCTGGGACAGGACCTTTGACCCCTGTTATCTCTCTGCGGGGGGTCCTTATCAGTGATAACCTTTGACATTTCCGCATATTTTAAGATAAGCACGTGCCAGATAACCTTGACCCCAATTAAAAAGCAATTGACCTCAATTAAATAACAATTAGATAAGCCCGCGAGGTCGCTACTATTGTTTACGTTTCGTTATCGGCACGCGCCGGTTCGTATCGCGAATTCTTCACCTCTAGGTCATTGAAGTTGATATTATTGTTTACTTTCATCCCACTTTTGGAGGAGAAAAAAACATTAAAATGTCAGAAGAACAAAGAAAAGCTTACAATTTAAGAGTTTTGAGAAATAGGTATCAAATATTCTACGAGAGACGTGAAGGTGAACGAATTCAGAGCTCTTTCGTTTCATCTTCGACTTGGACGTGGGGTGATTCAAAATATTACAAAGCACAGGTTTCACGTCCAACGGATACAAATAACTGCGTACAAGACTCTCAAGTTTCAAGTAGTGGCAGCTAGCTCTAAGGATGAAGATTTGAGACCGGTTACAACTTTTCATAAAACTTATAATTGAGAGTAATAAAAATTTTGTGAAAGATTTACTAGTAAAAAAATAATTTTTATAATTTTGTTTTGATGTCTTAATAAAGTTAGAAGAGAGTTTCAGAAGATGATTGGTACAATTCATTCGTAAACTTCAAATTGCAGACAAAGAAAAAAAGATTGTTGAAGATTTACTAGTTAAACAATTTTATGTATATATATATTTATATATATATGTTTAATATAATATAAATATAACTTTTTACTGAGGTATTAATTTTTATTTGTGTTAACATCCTAAATAAAGATAGAAGTGTGAAAGATTCAACAGCTCAGAAGATGATTGGTATAATATTCATTATACTAAGCTTTGATATCAATTGACCTGACCTCTGATAAATGTTTTATCTAACAACCAATTTAATTTTAAAGTAAGCGGTATTGTTTGATCCACCGCTAACAGTGATTATGCACCGAAACATGCTTGCAACGTCTGCTCTCCTGATAATATCACATTTTTATTTGTCCTTTTATTTACCCTTGTTTACTACATTTTGTCGACACGTGGTCACCTTAAACCTTTAGAATGGATTAAAACTGTAAATTTCTATCAACCACGTGTTTCGCCTTTAACCTCAAACGTCAGTTTCTGGATGGGTATATAGCGTTCTCCTCTTCAGAGAGTTGATCAAGTTCAATTTTCGACTTCTACTCGTCCGCTTCTCACTTAACAAGTAAGTACAACTATAAAATAGTGTGATAGAAAAATGGAAACCTTGCGGTGTTTAACACAAGTTTTCTATCACACTTTAAAAATAATAATAAGTACTTAGTTTTATGGAGCAGAGAATGGAAACCTTGCGGTGTTAACGTAAGTTCTCTGTTATTAGTAATTTATTTTAGACCAGTGTGATAGAAAATGGAAACCTTGCGGTGTTAACACAAGTTTTCTATCGCACTTTTAAAATAATAATAAGTACTTAGTTTTATGGAGCAGAGAATGGAAACCTTGCGGTGTTAACGTAAGTTCTCTGTTTAGCTAGACATACATAATTATTATCATAAACAGCTTTAATTAATGTAAAACTTATTATTTTTTAGTGTCGAAGTCTCAACTAGGGTTCGTGCGTCTAACTGAAAACGCTTTTCCTTCCACATAGAAGCTCACCTTCAGCTGCTGGTTTTGATTTATGTAGTGCCTATGATTATGTAGTACAGAAATTTGGCAGACAATTAATTAAGACAGATATAGCAATTAAACTACCTGAAAACTGTTATGGTAGAATAGCACCTAGATCCGGTTTGGCTCTACATCATTTCATTGATGTTGGAGCAGGTGTAGTTGACAGGGACTATACGGGGAATGTAGGTGTTGTACTATTTTAATCATTCAAATCAAGACTTTGTTATTAAAAAAGGAGACAGGATAGCACAACTGATTTGTGAATTAATACTGTATCCTGAGTTATGTGAGCTTTCTGGACGTGGGAGAGACCGTGAGAGGATCACATGGGTTTGGGTCTAGTGGTGTGTAGTATTAAAAATAATTATAAACTTTTAAGATTTATTTAAGTTAAAATAAAATATTATATTTTTGTTAACTTTTGCAAGCGTTTAACAGGTTAACTAATTTTCTTTTTTTCTTTTAATACAGAAAATGGAGCAAGCCCATCATGTCGTGGAAAACCGTGGATTCTGACAATGAATCCATGAGATCTGATGCCGTGGTTGACCAACCAAAGAAAAGCACTTCTTCTTCTTCAAAAGTAGATGGTGCGTTGATCAGCTTGATAGTTTTGATTCAAAATTTGTATACGATTGGGTTAAATTCTTTGGATATGTGGGAGAAGGCAGTCAACGGACTAAAAAAATGCGAAACTTTAAAAAACAACTTTGACGCTATGGCCCTAGTGTTTTGACTTAACACAACTTATGAACGTTTTTTATTCCAATGTACATATTAAACCCAGTAGATCTTAGTCAAGAAAAGGTCCCGTTGCTCACTGCAGAAGTTAAAACATACGATGAAGTAATGTCTTTTTTTAAACCAATTTTAAGTTAAAAAACCGTAGTTGAAAGGGAAAAAATACACACCTGAAATAGTTAATGCTGTGTAATTCAATGTTTAAATTATATTCTTTCGGGCTCATCTAAAAATGAAGAAGAAGAAAAGAAAAGTAGCAAGAGAGAGGTAGATCAAAACAGTTAAAACAAAAATCTGTTTAAAAAACTTAAGAAATCTCGATCAGCCTCAACCTCCTCGTCTTCTTCTTCTTCATCTTCTTCTAGTTCATCGTCTTCATCAGACTCATCTTCTTGCAGTGAAGACACGGAATCTGAATCAGACTTTGATAGTCTTTTTAGAAGTAGGAAAGGGAAGGGTCCAATAGTCTTAAGTCAACAATTTCAATGTTTAAAAAATAAGAAAAGATTAAGGTTTACTTCTCCAGGAGAGCAGGGTACGCATTTAATAAAAATCGAAATTACTAAAACAAAAGACCTAAAATATTGCAGTTCAAGTAGCATGTATTGGCAGATGGTATCAAAAAAAGGGCTTGTTTTTGATTGATTCCACTAAAGGTGATGAAAAGGAAGCTCTAAAAAAACTGTCTTCTATTTTAACTATTTTTGGTAAGAAGGTTAAAAACATTGAAAAATACAAAAATTAACGGTGATTGATCAGAAAGTAAAGAAGTAAAACATATTATGTAAATAGGGTTAGTTAAGTGATATTTCTTTCTTCTATCTTAACCACTTTAGAAATTTTTTTTTTTTTTTTTTCAGATTAGTTTTACATTCAAATTTTACAATGGCTAAGAGATCACACTCCAGTTTAGCCGGTGATGAACAGGCTATGGAAGTAGATGCTCTACCTACAAGATTGACTAAGCGGAGACGTCTTGAAGTTGTTACTCGTGTTGATGAGTTTATCGAGATAAAAAACCGCTTTCAAGGGAATACTTAAAACTTTTTTCCTTAAAAACAGTGATTTGAATTTATTAAAATATTTGTGATTTTCTCCAACAACATGAGGATAAACTCGAACGTTTAATTAACAGGGTCATAGCCGAAAGTGATGCTATTAAGTTTCAATATTGTGCTTGAGTGCACTTATGTAAAACCTCTTAGCCAAGAGGTAACACCTCGCGCATTCAAAACCAGAAACAAGAAGGGTTTTGGAAGAAACTTCCATTTCCAGAGTTGTACAAAAAATGTTTAGAAAAATTTGTAGAGAAGAGAGTGAACAGTTAAGCAAAGGGAGTGGGTGGACTCTTCTACATATTGATGGGATTTTAGTACGATTCAGCAGGTACAAACCGCTTAGAGGTAGTACTTTCATACCTTTGCCATCAGCAATAGTGCTTAAAAAAGCAGTAATCAATCCGATGAAACTTACATGATAACGAGTGCTTTAAGTGGGCAATTTTATGTCATTATGTTAAAGGTGTGCACAGGGAGCGCGTAAACAACAGATACTTTGATTTACAACATAAATTTAATTTTTAACGGTATTCAGTTTCCAACACCTCTAAATCAAGTCGGTAAATTTGAAAAAAAACAATCCGACTGTTAGTAATAAACGTATATGGACTTAACAAGAATAATGAGGTGTATCCTCTGAAAAGTGGTTAAGACTGAGAAGAAAGATCACATAGATTTGTTGTTATTTTCTAACAATGTAGGAGTAAAGCACTATTGTTATATTAATAATTTTTCTAGATTAGTACGTGTACAAATGACAAAACATAAAGTAAAGGCAGCTTTTTGTAAAAGTTGTTTAAAACATTTTCAAGGCTTACGTGCTAAAAAACTGTTAAAAAAAACATAGAAAAGACTGTGTTCCTAACAAACCCGTAAAGGTTGTTATGCCTCATCTTACAGATAATGAGGATGATCCTACTTATTTATCTTTTAATAACTTTCATTTTAAGTATAAAGTACCTATAGTATGTTATTGTGATTTTGAGTCTATTCTAAAAAAACCTAGCTCTGAAGAATGTAAACAAACAATCTCAACATGTAACAGTAAAAGAAATACATGAACCAATGAGCTTCTGTGCATATTTTGCTATCAACGAAAATATGTTACCACTAGAAATTGTAAACAGTTTGCCTAATGAGCCCTATCTCTATCGAGGTCCTAATGCCGGTTTAAAATTTTGTAGAGTACATTAAAATCTATAGCAAATCTGATTGGTGATTTGTTAAATGTAAACGTACCCATGTTACCTCTTACTAGGGAAGAAAGTGATAGATTTAAGTCAGCCACCCACTGTGAATGTTGTAACACAGAATTTAGTGAGGCTCTTAATGCTCCTTGTAGAGACCATTGTCACTTAACTGGTAAATTCAGAGCAGTGTTATGCGGTTCTTGTAATTTAAAAAAGACAAGATCAAAAATCTCTTCCCGTTATAATTCACGGAAGTTCTAATTATGATACCCATTTTATTATTAAACATTTTAGGACTTGATCAAAATAAAGTTGATGTTGTTCCTAACACCAAAGAGAAATACATTTCTTATGTAAAACACACAGATAGCGGTATTAAATTAAGGTTCATAGATAGCTTTAGGTTCATGGCAAGTAGTCTAAGTTCTTTGGTTAAAAAATTTGAAAAATGATCAATTTATTCACACAAAAATGTTTTTTCGTGATGAAGACTTGTGTCTTGTAACGAGAAAAGGAGTGTATCCATATGAGTTTACCGATAGTTGGGAGAAACTTGATGTAACTCAACTCCCTGCTAAAGCGCAATTTTATAATAGTATGGGTTTTAAGCGAAATATCGGACACGGACTATGAACATGCTGAAAAAGTATGGAATACATTTAACTGTCAAACCCTCGGTGATTATAGCGATTTGTATCTGAAAAACCGATGTGTTGTTACTCTGTGATGTATTTGAAAACTTTAGATTAGTTTGTATAAATAATTATGAATTAGATCCAGCACATTATTTTACCCTTACCTAGTCTTACCTTTGATGCTATGCTAAAGTATACTAAAGTTGAACTTGAGCTGATTCATGATTATGATATGTATATGTTTATCGAAAAGGGAATAAGAGGAGGAATTACCCAATGTGTTAAACGCTATGCAAAAGCTAACAATAGTTATTTAGGATCATCTTTTGATGCTGGTAAAGATGTCAGTTTTCTTACTTACATTGATGCAAATAATTTGTATGGTTTTTCAATGTCTCAACCAATACCGAAAGAAAACTTTAGATGGTTAAAAAAGGGAGCGATAAAACATTTTGATGTTATGACAAAGCCTGATGAAGGAGAAAAATGGTTACATTCTAGAGTGTGATCTATCTTATCCACAACATCTTCATGAGGAACATAATGATTTACCATTTTCTCCCTGAAAAACAAACGTCCTCCAGGATCAAAACAGATCAAGCTGTTAACAACATTAACGGATAAAAAAAAATATGTTTGTCATTATTTAAACTTAAAACAAGCTTTGCAAAACGGTCTTGTGTTGAAAAAGATTCATAGAATTCTAAAGTTTTCCCAGAGTTGTTGGTTAAAACCTTACATAGATTTTAATACTAAAAAACGAAAAGAATCAAAAAACGATTTTGAGAAAGAATTTTACAAATTACTAAACAATGCAATGTTTGGAAAAAACAATTGAAAACATTAGGAAAAGAATTGATTTAGAACTAGTTACTAATAGCAAAAGAATAGATAAGTTAGTTTCAAAGCCTAATTTTAAGAATAGAATAATATATGGTGAAAATATTGCAGCTATTGAGCTATCCAAAGATAAGATTTGTTTTAACAAACCAATTTATGTAGGATTCACTGTCTTGGAGTTGTCCAAACTTCACATGTATAACTTTCACTACAACATTGTAAAACCTTTTTATGGTAAACAAACAAATCAACATTTTATATCTTGATACAGATTCTTTTTTGTATGAAGTATTTACTGAGGACTTGTATGAAGACTTTGAGAATCCTATTCTAAAGCAACACCACCTCGACTTATCCAACTATCCTTTTGATCATAAGTGTTTTGATGCATCTAACAAAAAAGCATTAGGCAAATTTAAAGACGAATGTACAGGGATTCCAATTGTAGAGTTTGTAGGTTTACGACCTAAACTTTATGCCTACCGCACAACAAATGATGATTATTTACAAGAATCCAATAATCTAAGATTGAAAAAAGCTAAAGTAATTTCAAAGGCTGTCGTGGATAAGACTATAGTTTTTTCAAAACTATTTAGATTGTTTGTTTAAAAATGAAAATATGAGAAGAGATGTAAGAACTTTTCAATCAAAGAAGCACAATGTAAAAACTGTAGTAATTAACAAGTTAGCTTTAAGTAATAAGGATGATAAGAGATATGTTTGTCCCAAACAACATCAACACCCTAGCATATGGTCATTATAGCTTGTAAGTTCTTGACTTGTCATTTTGTGCTTGTTATTGTGAGAATAAACAGCTTTTTAATCAAAAACTTTGTTTTTAATTCACAACCTTTTCATATATGACATACGCTTGTATGTTTCTTTCAAGGTGATTAGAAAAAAGGAAAGAAGAAAAAAATCGAAAATAGAGTAACATGTTCCTTTATTGATAAATACAGAAATCTACATAATTTTTTTAACAATACCAGACAATGGTAAATATTGAATTAAAGCATCATGAATGATCAAACAGTAGGCTGCCGTATTAGCAGGTATTGCAGCAGACGTTTGAATTTCCAGTCGTATATCCAGTGATCCTGATTTTAACGTTTCCACTTGCTTAGAACAGTCAATAACAAATAAAGGAGTTTTAGCTAAAAATGTTGTTTTATCGAGACAAGGTTGATCATCACATCCTGAATAATAAGAAGATTGAAATCTTGTATACAAGTCATACATTAATGATTTGTTGCTGTTCAAGTTATCATATGGATAGTACTTGCTGTTGAGGTAAAGTTTCACATTTTCTAGATGACAAAAATCAAAATGAGATGCATTTTTAGCAGCGTTATCTTTACGATTTGTTTGAAAACCTAGTATGACGTAGCGTGGCTTTTCCATAACTGAACTAGTTTTAACTGTCCATGTTTGAAACTGCGAGGCTGGTAAAGATGGATACTCGTTTAACTGCCATCTTCTAAAAGGAATAGAAAATAGGTTGATCTTTATCTACAACTTTTTAAAAGAGATAATTTTTATATTGTCTTCAACTTGTACGTAAGGTACTTTCCAAATTACTTTTGCCAAAATTTTTATTTTAAAATCATGTAAAGCAGCTCCACTCTGAATGATGGCATTCTTATCACTTGATGCTCTCAAAAGTACCAATTCCTGTTTAACATTTAATAAAATATGATTATAATCTTCTACAAATCCAAGAAGCAATTTAAGTGGTACACAAAAAGAAAAGTTAGTTCTATCACTTAAATTTTCTACTGATGTAATTTTCCAACCAGCATTTTCCATCCAGTTGACATCACTTGGGCGAGATGTAAGTATATTTTTCATTGTAGTCGTAATACCAACATTTTTAACTCTATCAATTTCTGTACCACACAGTTCGTATCGTATTTCATCAAACAAAAATGACATAGCATTATTTACCAACTCCGTAGTTATATCATCAGAATTGTCCGCAACCTTTATAATTTTTCCCTCAATCAGAAGGAAACTTCGACTTGGTAATGTGTATACATCTTGTTGGTGAACTGGAATTCTAATTTCATCACTATTCTTTAATGAATTCGAAGAGTATGGATTGTGAGAATGCCATTCAATATTAATTACTGAATCATCAAAATTTACATTTTCACCAATATCCAGTATCCCGTTCATGATGATAAAGGTGATTTAAATATTCCTAGTGAGTTAAGAAATATGCGGTTCCTCAATGTTAACGGCTTCACTGTTCGAGGAATACTGACATTTTGGTGTAGTATGAAAGGTTTTAACTAACTTTTTTTTAGAAGATGCAGAGGTTGAGTTAAACACCAAGCCCATAGTTATTTTCCTGCTTTCTCTCTAATGTGAACGCGTAAATTAATGTTTTCACCTCTGAAATTAATTAAATCTCCGTTCTGATCTTCTAGTTTTATGTTAAATTCTGATAAATTATTTTGTTTGTAAATTGGAAGATATTGTACTGATTCAGGTCTTTCAACAATTTTAAATCCAGGTCCAACCACTGGATAAAATTCATGTAATACGTGTCCTTCGATTCCGTCTCTATATGAACCTCCTACAATATTACAAGTGATTCGTATGATATCAACTTTGTTAATGGCCACTTGACTTGATGATACATGCCATTTATTTGCATCCAATATCTTGATATCTTTATCTATAAACCCAAGTAACGAACCTAAATTGTGAGGTTTCGAAACGTCTATTCTCTTAGAACACCATATTTCACTTTTAAGTGTATTGTTGTTTGCTTTTAACTTGAATGTTGTAGTCGGATCTATTTCTTTCAATTTATTGTTAATATACTTATGAATGTCTTCTATTTCATAAGATCCTGTTGGAAGAGATATTGTATTGGAGCCGATGTAAAGTACGTTATTGATATTTTCTTCAATATTGGGAATTGAATTGTAAGTCATTAAATCCAAAAAACCCATTTCCCAGTCATTAGATCTTGATAAATCTAAAGGAGGAAACAACGTACACTTGAGATCAGACGATCTTCCTGTAACACAAATCATTTCTTCACGAACAAAAAGTCTAAACACAAATGACCGCAGTTAAAAGTATTTTCCTTCTGCCTCGGAAAGTAATTGTATTTGATTGTAACGTGATGGGGTCCACTGTTAAAATAATCCTCTAACTCGGTCGGCGGTCTTAAATTGCCAAAACTGTCAAAGTATTCTACGTTATATCCACGTTTCACATAACATACCCAATGTGTACCTTTTCCATTTATACTATCTAAATTAACAACTGCAGATTCATTATCGTTAATTTTAGGCGGTAACAGGTCTCTCATAAATACTCCTCTAAAGTCTGGTAACTTTAGAAGCTTAGCACATTTTAAAATGTCAAACTGTGATAGCGGTTTACTTGGAAGCTCATCTATTATTTTCGATGAATATTTTTTTTTTTTTTTTTTTAATCCTGATCCGGAATACGGTTTTAAATATAACCCCTTTCCCTTTAAGGTTTTTTCATTTGCTTTGTTTTGTTCTTGTTTGTCTTTGTTTTCTTATTGTTTTTTTATATTTTTATTTGTTTTCATCTGTTTCCTCTTCTGTACTGCTTTCTTCTTCTTCTTACTTATTGATCCACCACTTAATTTAGATTTCGCTTTCATAATATTTGTAACTGCCCACGCTGCAGCTTTTTCACCTACACTTGAATCTGATGCTTTAAATCTATTCCAAGCCTTTTCAGCTAAGATTCTGTCAGCGTATGCTCTGTTATTAGTATCTTGATATTTTAAGTACGCTATATCATGTTCCTTACAAGCTGCGTCTAAACCGTTAATTCCTGGATCGTTTCTACTTAATCTCTTTTGTAAATCTGTACCAGGACCGCAGTACTGATAACCTCCAGGTAAATGTAATTCAAAAGGTAAAATGTCAATTCCTCGATTTATAATAGCACTTGCAGTTTTTCCAATTGTACTTAACAGTCCGGAGCCACAATAACGACTGAGGCGGTTGTTTCGCACAGCCATTACTTAAATACATCTAAGAGACGTCTTCACTTACTGGGGACTCTACTTTAACTGAAAAAAGATCAAGCCAATTTATGTTTTTATATTTTATAACTTTATTTATCCATTCGGATTTAGTCATCTTTTTCTTACTCCTTTTGTGAATTTGATAATAAATTGCGTAGGTTATGTCGGCAATATTTTCTAGAAAATATAATTTGTTCACAGCATCGTACAGAAACTTAGGTTTAGACAGATTTGATATGGTAGCACTCTTTGCATCAAGTTCTTTAGTTGTTTTATTAAGTATTAATGTGTTATCTCTTAAATATTGCACATTAACAGCATGTTTATTGAAGTATTTTAAATTTACAATGTCATACTCCTCAACCGGTTCACTAGCACTGCATATAACTTTATTTTTCGCATCAAACTTTCCATTTTCAATCCTTAAACAGTCTTCGATGGAATCTTTTAAATATTGCACGTTAACTACATCTTGTAAATTTGAAGGTTTTTCCAACATTTGATATTTTTAGATTTTCTGCATTAAACAAACTCCCATCTTTGGTCCTTAACAGACTATTGTTTTTGATATAGTTTAAATTTACAACATCGTTCTTCTCGGTAGGTTCTCTGACATTACACAGTTTCTTATTTTGCATATCATAATTGCCTTCGGTAGTAAGTTCGAACCCTTCTCCTTTTGGACCTCTAAGAACCTTAGTCGATCGTGAATGGTGACCAAATTTATCAACACTCATGATACATGTATATCATGTGAGGAATAGAAATAAAATGAACAATATTCAACTTGATAACAATATTTATTTTATTTTTTCACTACAACGTTTTTTTTGACAATACAGGTTCTAATTCAAGTAGTTCTTCAATGATTGAGTTGATTTCATTTGAATGACCTGTGTTCCCTGCTTGTTGAGATGCTAATAATAACCTCAATCGATCTACAAGTTCATTTGGATCGTCAAAATAGACATAATTAGGTGCGGTGTTTGTTAAATTAATACCGCTCCCGGTAGCTTCTTTATTTACCAAATCAGAATATGTTGACATGTGATGCTCTTCAAGTGTTGGTACTCGATTAATCAGAGGAGCAATTATATTTTTATATTTACTTCCTCTGTTAGATCTAATTTTTCCTGTTGCTGAATAATTCACTCTATAAACGTTAGTTTCTCTCAAAATGTCAGCATATGCATTTAAATCCTCTTCAGTATAAATATAATCGTTTGGAATGTTCATAACTATTAATTCATAAAGACCGGGTGTACCTTTATATCTTTTTCCATCTATTAAAATATCATCAACATGAATATCTATTCGTTTGTCTCCTATCATCCAAGAATCACCATCGATTCGAATACCATAATTATGGTCTAGAGTTTTACCTCCTTGTATAAGTTTTAGAAAATAATCTCTAGCAATTTTTCCCCCTTAAACTCACGTTCTACAAATTCCTTTGCAAGTTTTTTTCCTTGGGGTGTTTTTTAATAATTCCTGTCCAGTTGTTGACTCGTATACCATTTCCTCGTCAAATTGCTTTGGCGGCGGTGGTGTATTCATTTCAATATCGTTATTATCATTTGTTAATTCAGTTTCCATATAAGAATCATGACTTGCTAATCGTTTTGCAGAAGGAAGCTCTTCACTATTACCATCATCATATTCATAATCACTCTCATAATCAGGTTGAGTTGGAAGATTTAGGCGAGGCTTTCTCTTAACTCCTTGAGGATGTTGAGGTAAGTAACGTTTCGCAGGTGTTTCTTCATGGTCTTCTAAACTTTTCCTCTTAAGTTCTTTCTTAACTTCTTGTTGTTGTTGTTGTTGTTGTTGTTGAAGCTGTTCACCCTCCTCAACTAGTTTTTGTAACGGTTCTGATATTGGTTTTAATTTGTTTTTCCACATATCTTCAGTTTCTATAAGGTCACGTTTAAGTGTTCTATGTTTTCGTTTTATATTTTTCCGGAGTTCTGTAATTTCTTTGATAATATCTTCTTTTGTTTTGTTAATTTTTTCATTCTCAATTGGTTCGCATTGATCGTCCTCTGCTGCTTTACTCTCCATCTTTACTCCTTGATCGTCAAACATCGACTGAAGGAGTAAATGAAATGCAAAACGATTTGTAACCTCTCCCTTTATAGTGTTACAAACGTATCAAATCCTGATCGATAACGTCCTTTATTAACTTGACTTTCTCTATCGATAACAATAAATTTATTGTTTCCTTGATCCCATACCCTAAAGCAAATAGTTTTAAATGTATCGAAACTCATGTCAGGGTTTACATGATCATGGTAGATATGTTGCAAGTTACGATCATCTTGTTTGAAAACAACTATAAAATTAGCATTATCACGTACCAACTGTTTTGGAATGTAACTGTACGTTTGACAAATATAAAACGTGTCAACATCATTATGTCTTCCCATGGAGAAGTAATTTTTTATATTAGTTTGTTTACCACAAGCTACATCATCAAAAATCATTATGGAATTCGGTTTCACTTCACTTGGGTGTGGGACTTCATCGTTGTCTGAAAACGAAAAGTATCCAATCTCAGGAAGTTTTTTTAACACACATTCCAAAAACTCATACTTTGATTGATACAATGATTTCGAGAATATATATAAATATTCTCAAAAAACAGACCTTGCGGAGAAAATAATAAATTTAACATTAAGTTCGTTTTTCCGCAGTTGGAAGGACCGCAAATTATACATCTTATAGAATTAGGTAATAATTTACCATGATGTTTTTTGTATTCTGAATTCTTCTCCTTTATTATCATATCTAAATTTATAACAGAAAAATTATTTTTTTGTTTTTCAAACTTCATTATAGAAGATCTACTTTATCAATCCAACTGTCATGTGATTTATTAAATCCTAACCAACGCACTAAAACTTTATCACCTTTTTTTCCTAACAATCTTTTCTACTAAATACGTGTCTTTGTAATTGGTTTTGCTTAGTTCCTCTTGATAGAATCCTCCTTTAATGACATTTCCTTTATCATCTCTTAATATATATGTAATAGGTTTCGTTAACTGTACTTTATATACAGTATATATTTCATTGCTCCATTGAGGAAAATAACCTTTAGTAAACACTTTAGATTTTTTGCTTACTCTAACTGGATCACCAACTTTGAATCTTTGTTTTAACTGAGGAGTTTTACGGGTTTTAACAATCCTTAATAAAATATCTCTCTCATTTAGATTTGTTACATCAACAGGTTTGACTCCTATAGTTCTGTGAACAGTATTGTTATATACGTTTACAAGCTTTGGTAATAAACCGAGCCAGCGGTAACTACCTTGTTCACTAAACGCTCTCCACATTTTACTTTTCAGTGTGCGGTTAAACCTTTCAACGATTACCGCTTTTTTATCTGAGAATGTATGATAATGATTTATATTGTACTTATTTAGTAACGATTTAACTCTAGAATTGAACCATTCAGTTCCCTGGTCAGTCTGAAAATGTTTCATAGGATATTTTAATAATATTGGTTTTAGAACTTTCTCAATTTCAAGCCCACTTTTAGACTTCAACGGTATAGCAATTGCAAATTTACTGAAACAATTAATAATTGTCATTATATATTTAAAACCCTTATTTTCTTTTTGAAATGGAATCATTTCCACTAAATCTGCTTGATATAGATCATTAATACCCTTAAGTTCAACATGACGAGTATGAAAATTCCTACGTGCTTGTTTATGCAATTCTCTTGCAATACCAGCTCTAACAGCTAATGTATTCATCATGAGTTATACTCTGGTAGTGAAAAAATAAAACAACAATATATCATGATATAGTATTTTATTTGACAAGTTCACAGAAAGGTGATGCTCTCTTGTGTTCTTCTTGCGGATTGTCTTCTGGACTCCACTGATCCAAAGTAACACCGCAGCTAACGCAGGTAGTCGAATCACCAGTTCCAATGTAGTAAAACCCGGTGCTCACCATTTCTTCTATTGCAGGATATGATTTAGGCCACATCATAAAAGTCTCTTTCATAACCTTCTCAGTTTCAGCAACAGACCTTTTGTACTTGCAATAGTTGTTATAATCCTCCTTTATAAATTTACTCAGGTCACAATCTGGATTGTTGATTTTATGAACGAAATTTAAATGTCTAATAGTTAGTCTGGTGCTGTCTGACTGCCATCCGCATCCGCAGCAAATAACATTCTCAAAATACTTTGTCCGATAAAATCCAGAGTTTGTTAAGTCCTTTTTAGTACAGTTGAAAATGTTACAACACCCATTAACGGTATCTACTGACATTGTTGTTGTTGTTAGAACAGCGCACGTACTAAAGACTATTACAAAAGAACAATTATTAAAAATACATTTGTTATCTATGAACTTTGAACAGATAATGATGTCATAACTTTATTTAAACAGTACGTACAATGTCTTTTCTTAACGTTATGCGGGTAGTGTTCTTTACATGTCATGCTTAAGACAATGTCTATATCACATTTCAAATTGCTGGGTAGTTTATCATATATATTTTCCACATCCTCAGAATGATTTACAATGAAATGTTTTGGGATAAACTTGACCATACCAGCCGACATATGTTTGTATCCTTTTTGAAAACACTCCTTAAAGGCTAAATTGACATTTTCCATTTGTTTCTCCACAAGCTTTTGTGCATTGAACCATTGCAACAATACATGTACATTAATATAAGCACAATTGTGTGGACTGTGATTAAAACTACATTCTTTCATCGAACTCGGTTGTACAAATTGAGATCTCAAAATAGACAAATTGGGACAACCGAGATCTTCTATATTAATAACATTAACACAAAAATCTGACAGTAAACTAGTTATAAACTTTTGTTTTTTCGTTTCCCTTCACATACACATTTCCGTTTATTTTAACATTTGAAAAATATATCTTTCATTGAATTATACTCTGTAAAACCAGATCCCCAATACAGTCCATGGTATTGTCTCTCCAACCACAGCACCTGTTTTTGTATTTGTGGTGCGAGTTCATGAAAATTACACGGTGGCTGAAATAAATGGAGCTCATATATTTGTGCATCAGTTGAAATAAGAGCAAGTTCTTTTACTATAAATTCATTGTTACTATTTTTAAAACCCTTGAAAATCTATTATGAACTCCATCTTCTTCTTCTTCTTCTTCTAGTGATGAGCTGTAAAATCACGTGGTTCTCTGACGTCAATAGACTGCTTCACCATTTGTCGGAATCCATTTTTCTCTAATAAAAAAAAAAGAAATAATTAATAACAAATAAGTGTTACACTAAATATTATTCTAAGTAAAGTTGATTTTTAATCTTTTATACTTTTAAAAAGCGTAAGATTGTAAACAATTGTTATTTTACATCTTTAACGTTTTTTTTTTTTTTCAATATTTAAAATAAAACAACTGTTAAACAGAGAACTTACGTTAACACCGCAAGGTTTCCGTTCTCTGCTCAACAGCACTAAGTATATATTATTTACAGACTTGTAATTCTTTAAAGTGTAATAAAAACTTGTGTTAACACCGCAAGGTTTCCATTTTCTATCACACTGACTATAAAGTGAATTTTTATTAATATTTTTAACATAAAACAACTGTTAAACAGAGAACTTACGTTAACACCGCAAGGTTTCCGTTCTCTGCTCAACAGCACTAAGTATATATTATTTACAGACTTGTAATTCTTTAAAGTGTAATAGAAAACTTGTGTTAACACCGCAAGGTTTCCATTTTCTATCACACTGACTATAAAGTGAAAGATTACTACTTACTTGTTAAGTGAGAAGCGGACGAGTAGAAGTCGAAAATTGAACTTGATCAACTCTCTGAGGAAGAGAACGCTATATACCCATCCAGAACTGACGTTTGAGGTTTAAAGGCGAACACGTGTTGATAGAAAGTTGCAGTTTTAAACATTCTAAAGGTTTAAGGTGACCACGTGTCGACAAAATGTAGTAAACAAGGGTAAATAGAGGACAAATAGTGCTTCATTTAAAATTAAATTGGTTGTTAGATAAAACATTTATCAGAGGTCAGGTCAATTGATATCAAAGCTTAGTATAATGAATATTATACCAATCATGTTCTGTCTTTATTGGGACGTTAACACAAATAAAATTAATACCTCAGTAAAAAGTTATATTTATATTAAACATATATACATAAAATTGTTTTTCTAGTAAATCTTCTGAACTGTTGATTATTTCTGCTCTTCTAACTTTATTAAGACTTAGACACCACGTCTTAAAATTCCTTTTCTTCTCCGACAGTAACATCTTCGACTTCTATATTTGGGTGACTTCACTTCGTACAATTCCTTGTTTCTTAATTCAGCATCATATTCTAGGACACGAATTGTTGTATTCAATCTTGAGATTTCATTATTTAACTGTCCTATTCTATCGATGTATTCCTCAATGTCTTTTTGTAAAGATTCTTTAACATATGCGCAATCATCAGCTTGCAGACAACAGTCATTTGTTTCATTTAAAATTTCAAGTGTGGTCGTGTCATCACTATAGTTGTCTTCATTAAATGTAGAGTCGTTTTCGTCAAAAGAAAACGTTTCATCACCTTGTTCTGACGGGGCATCATTCATAGTCTCTTCATTAAAAAATGACAACGATTCTTCTCCATCAGATCCACTAGTTGTCTCTTGGCTACTAACATTGAAATAGTTCAAAGTGAACAACGCTTGATGGGGAGATTTAGGTGAGTAATGTAAATCTATCCTTGTTCTGTTTGATATTGCGTGAGCTACAAGTGTACTTCCATTACCCCAGTGTTGTGAAGAGAAATTTTGTTGACTGTACACAACACTCAAAACATAAAGGAAGATTACATATGGCATTGTTACCGACATGATTAACACACATAATAATAATAATAAATCAATAGCGAGTCAATCCATTTATATTCTTACAAAATGCATATTAAGCAGAAAAATATAACTCGAAACACTCTCGAGTCAATCGTACTATAGTTAGAAGAATTGTTTTTTTTTTTTGGATAACGTTGCATTATATTATTCATCACATAGTTTTAAAGAGACAAAAACCTTATCGGTCTGATGGACTGGTTGGCAGACGCCTGACAGTGATATCAGGTCCATGACCTAGAGGTGAAGAATTCGCGATACGAACCGGCGCGTGCCGATAACGAAACGTAAACAATAGTAGCGACCTCGCGGGCTTATCTAATTGTTATTTAATTGAGGTCAATTGCTTTTTAATTGGGGTCAAGGTTATCTGGCACGTGCTTATCTTAAAATATGCGGAAATGTCAAAGGTTATCACTGATAAGGACCCCCCGCAGAGAGATAACAGGGGTCAAAGGTCCTGTCCCAGAAGCTACACTTTATAACTACTTACGTTTTAACATATTTTCTTGATCGTGGGAACAAGTCAAACTCAATATTGCCGTCGGATATGTATTCGTAATTCACTCGAACTAGAAGTATTTATACAGATGCAAACCTACTAAATTGCGTGCATACCCGAGTGTAACTACTAGTCTTATAATAAAGAAGAAAAATTAAGCATTTTCATAAATTTGTTACTATCAGCAAGGTTCATAATTCAGGGAACTTCTCCAAACTTCTATGTACCAAACTTTTGGTACTAGACAAAACTAAAGCACTTGCAATAACTCCATATTACTACACAGTGATAATAAAAGAGGCTATAGAAATAATCAAGAAAGAAAATGAGTTCAATAAAATGAATTTTATTAGTAACTAGCAGTTACCCGCGGCTTCCATCGCAATTTCGTATGTTTTGCACCCTTATGAGCACTTCTGGTTCGTATGAATTTTATCTCCAATTATATACCCCAATATTGAGTTTGCCTTTTGCCCCGATCAAGAAATATGTTAAAATGTGTATATTTATGGTCATTGTAATTTACTCTAGCCTTTTTTGGTCCATAGTCTATTTTACCTTTTTCACAATAAAAAAAGGTGTATGTATTCTTAGATATACAGAGCTCTGAGAAGCCTACTTCTGTCTTTTCAACTACAACAAGTTGCATGACAGTCTTTAAACGTATAGCAAAAGTTAGACTACTTGGTGTACTATATCTGCATTGCTAACAGTTACCCGCTGCTTATAAACTATTTAGTAGGTAATGCACCTTTGCAAGCACTTCTGGTACGCTAATATGGGAGTTGTTGAGTTTGCCTTGTTGTCACAAAAAAGTGCGCTAAAAAGTTATTTATGGAAATTTTAATTTTTAGTATTTTTATAGCATTGTTGATTTTACCCTTTTTCTCGATCAAGAAAATATACATCAGAATCACAAATCAGAGAAGCTACTTTTTTGGGTTGTATAACATTGTAAAGTGAAAGTTGGGAACGTGAAGTACGCCAGGATTTCATTTGGCACGTTTATACGTTTTGAAATGTCCTAAAGCTGGTATTTTCTAGGTTACTTTTAGGGTACAGTTTACACTACTATTTCTTCCATATATTTAAAGTTTCGAGATTGGTTTTAGTGTTCTTGTATAATTGACCAGAATTATATATTTATTTTCGTATTTTTATGTATTTATTTAATATTACTGACATAGCCTACTATGAAATGTTAAAGATGTTCTTAGGAAAATGCACTAATTTGTAGACTTTTAAATAGTATGAAATAATCACACATAGATTAAATATTTAATTAACAAACTAAATTAGTTTTAATACGTGTTAATTTCATTTAATTATTATTATTGTTAGTTGCTTTATTAAAGGTATTGCAGTCGGTTTTCTATTGCATTTTTAGAGCATTTTTGTCACAGTCCTTTGAATGCAATTTCAAAAAGTACAACAGCATTTTTTGATCATTCTATGAGTATTGTTAGTAGTAGTATTAGGCATTAGAAGCACATTTCATAAAGATCATATTCAGGGGAGTGGCAGGCTTTTATGCATACAGAAATATAATTTCCTCATGAAAACACTTATTTTAAATATAACTTTTGCAATATACAGTATTGAATTACAAAATATATCTTTTAAAGACATAAATGAAACATATCATTCACTGAAGCTGTAACTTATTTAGGTGCTGTAAATAGTTGACATTTCTAACTTTAGCCTTTTTATTTGGGGCTGGTTACAAAATTGCCTAAACGACCTACTTCAAATGCCTGTAATTCCTTTCGGAGCAACTGAATTTTTTCTACTTATTGTTAATCTTCACTTAAGTTTTCTTAAAAGGCTTTTGCTTAAAAATAACAAAACATTTCCTAACCAAATTCATCTTAACCAACTACTGTATCTGAGGATGAACTCATAGAGTCCAAAATTATCATAGTAGATACATAGGTATTAAAACTGTTTCATTTTTATTAAAAGGAATAGCGTTAAAGTATCAAAAAGTTGGCAGCCTGTGATAAACAAACAATATTGACCACTATTTGTTTATGTTATTCGTTGATTGGGCTAAAGCCAAATATATTACAGTACACCACTCCCCTTCAATTCACCTGTATAAGCAGATATGATTTAGTAGCGGTTTAGATTTAACATTTGTTACCAGAAGATGACTCTCCAAAGCTAGGCTTCGGCCTATCTAACCTATTTGTAATACTTCGGTATTTCAAGAATTTAATTGTGCTATCATTGTTTCGACACGATGTGATCCGGAAAACTTCGATGATGATCGTAACTATAATATAGCAACACTGTTGCCAAAGTTAAATAGTTTGCACAGACCCGTGGACGTAAAGTCAATAAACGTGATCCCACAGGCCAAATCTGGCCCTCGACGTCTACCGCAATATGCCTCATTATACTATATAAACACATCTTTCTCCGCTATGACTATTTATGAGCTTTTTGTTGACTATTGTATAATCAAATAATATACATGCATGTGTTTGTTCATTTTATTTTATTTTATCAAAATCTTCATTTTAACATTCTCGCGGTAAACACTGATTAAAAAAAAATTAAAAACTGCTCATAGTTGGCAACTATAACAGAAACTGTGTTTTACGCGCTACTAAGCTACTTTAGTAAATTTGTTTGTGAACGTTCAGAAAAAGTATGCACAGTTAAAGAGTTAATCCAAAATTTTATAGTTTTGAAAATACTTTTGCTATATAGTATTCCAAGACTAATCGTTCAAGTAATTCGTTAACCTACATTGCGTAGAGAGTGGGATAGTAAAAACTTAGTTTCTTCTCTTCCTATCGGTCCAATCCTGCCTTTGTTTCTCCAGAGTATATGGGGATTGTGTATCAGATATTTGGTTCGGTAAAGTTAGTCCTGTTCGCTAACGAGTAGATAGCTGCACTATAGTAAATCTTTTGTTTAGAGTTGTAATACATTTTAATCTTATATTACAATTACAATACCTCGCTTGTATAAATTCAATTATAATGTTGGTTAGTTTTATTATTGTCTGAGTTTACGCAATAAATCACGATTAATACCTTTCTCTAATGTATTAATTGTATTTTCTTTCTTTTGTCTCTAGGTAGCGTACAACCACAACATTTCAAGTAGCAACAGATTTCAGCATTGGATACAATATCTTCTCATAGACTGTTAAATAATCAAAGGTATTGTTAAACTTTACCCCTTATTTTTCCGGGTACTATGATAAAAATTATAAAATATCATGTTTTGAAGTAGTTCTTCACAACGTAATTAAAGGTTGTTCGTGACTCAAAAACACGTTATCGGAGTCATGTCCAGCTTTAAATAGAGTTAGAAATATACGGATGTTTCCACCATGTCCCATAATACCTACGAATCAAAACATCTGCACCAAACATTATATCTAATGGAAACTATGGCCTTCATTATATAACTCGAGGGATTAAAAAAGAGTTCTGTTCCATCACAATTTAGCTCTTTTCTACCGTAAACCAGCACATGGTGAGTTAAAATTTTCACTTTTCAAAACTTGAGAGAAAATTGATTGTGTGTTCTTTTTTCTAAATTGCATCACACAATCTCCTCTTTCAAATGACGCATGTTTTCAGTTTTTTTTGGTTTTGGGGAGTGTGAAAAATGAGTTTTTTACCATTTTAAAGAGTTTTTACCTGCTTATTAAATATTTTGATGTTTGTTTGATGAAATTTAATTTTGCGACACGTGTTCTCAGAGACGGTTAATTATTAGCCCTCTTTTCTTTAAAACGTTTAGGTGAAATTCTTCTGCAGGCTGAAAGATTATGCATATAAATTACAAGGTTTATTATGTACAAATTCATAATTTAAAACAATGCTACTTTTAATAATATATCAGAATCTAAAAATATCAAAAGATTGTAATTTTTAAAACCAGTTGTATTTAAAGACCTAATAGAAAATTTAATTTAAAAAGTATTCAGATATCTTTGATTGTTTCTGAGAAAAAAGTACATAAGTTAAGATTTTCTATATAGGAAAAAATGACCCTTTAAGCTTTTAAACTTCTGCCAGCTTACCTCGAGAAGGTAGTCCATGCAGTTGAAAATCTTAAAATTGTTAGCCAATATAGAGGATCCACTTTATTTGATTTAATAATATTCTATTAGAAACTACGTGTTGTACTTTTTAGTCCTTATTTAGGTACAGTAAAAATCCTAAATTATTATCACGTGTTTATAATTGTATTCGCCCCATTCCTCATTGTAATTTGTGACACCATTCGCTTGACGCTGATGAATAAACACCTATTCTAATTCTGATTAAACATTCTGAATAATGTCATGTGTATCTCACACAGTGTATCAGATAGCTTCTTATGAGGAATTATTACTGTCATTCAGGGCGGTGGTATGCGTTATGGCAACGAAAACACAGTAAATGGGCAAGGACTATAAACTGAAACAATCTAAATACTCGCATATCAATAAATTTAACTTGAGTTTAATCAGCTAAGATTATAAAAGAAACATGACGTCGTCTATTTTATTTTTCTTAAGAACAAGATCCAGAACAAAACTGATATACATGATCATTGAAGGCTTATCACTATGAAAATTCTTTAAAATTTTGGTTAATCAATCATGGGAAAATTTTAGGTCCTGCAGGCCGGATCGGTGAGTCTTGTCTAAACATGTTACTATCTGCACCTCCTGGCTGGTAGAGAGATGGTTACTAAGTTGGACTTATCAGAGTGGGTTTAACTTCATGATTGAAGGCAGCCTGACGATTGCTGGATCGTCTCCCACAGACCTTTTATCAGTTAGCCTTGTTATAGGCTATGTTAGAAATAACAATCTGAAATTGCTCTGCAGGTTATCCAGATTTTCCACTGACCGCTTCTCCCCCAAAATTCAACCTGCCTTGATTGCCTGTCTATGTACAAGAATTGGATTGAGTACCGTACATTGCCACAGAGTTCTAATTCCAAGATCGGTCTGGATGTTCAACGTCGAAAAACTGTTTATCATAAGATGATTGGAGAGATATGCGCTCAGGAATATCCTAAGCGGGTTTGGACTTTTGAGGGCTTGTGGTTGATGACGAAGGAGAAGGTGCTTGATACACAGAATGTGTTAAATGTCATACCTTAATTACAACTTTCTTTGGCGTACTTTTGATGCGATCTAGAATATTAGTTTCTCGGCTGTTTATTAAATTTATGAATATGGTACTTCTGTCCTAATCCTAATAATATCATAAAACCGAAAGTGCCTTTGTTTGCTTATTTTGTCTTCATGCATAAATTACTCAATCGATTATACCGGTACTGAAATTTTATATAGACATTCTTACGGTTCCTGGAATGAGTACAAGCCTATTCTTATTTCGAAAATTCCTCAAGACTACGCCCCACTGCTCTGTAAAGTAGCGGAAAAGTCCCATCTTTGTCTCTAAAGATGAGTAATATTAATTGATTGAGCCTGTCAAATGTAATCAACTGTTCTGCGTAAACATTCTTTATGAAAGCACGACAACATGTTTATTTATTTT
This sequence comes from Homalodisca vitripennis, assembly GCF_021130785.1. Classification (NCBI taxonomy): domain Eukaryota; kingdom Metazoa; phylum Arthropoda; class Insecta; order Hemiptera; family Cicadellidae; genus Homalodisca; species Homalodisca vitripennis. Next base: position 26,930 of record NW_025786268.1, read on the forward strand.
AACCAATAATTTACTGTTTCATAATAAAAATTTAACCGACACTAAAATCCTGTTCTTAGTCCTAAGAAGTTTGTATATTTTCTTCATAATGACAAGGCAAACTCAACTATGCCACTGGAAATAACTTGGAAGAGACATATGTAGACCCTTTTTTGACTGAAGAAGTTTCCTGTGATCGAGATATGTATATATTTTCTTGGTCTGGAGAATAAAGTAAAATCAAAATTGCACATCTTAAGTACATAAGATCGTTAATTTAAACGGCCTATAGTTGACACCTTTTGGTTTGTGGCCCGAAGTAGGCTTCTAAGTTCTACATGTATGCGTATATTCTATTTATCAGGACAACGTGGGGAGTTATAATATGGCACTAGAAATATCTTAAACCGGAAGTCAACACATGGGGATTGTCTGGCAGTGATTTTGTGAGGTACTACCAGATCTGTGAGGTGATTTTCAGACAGCTCTATCCTACTAAGCTCGTACTTTTGTAATCTACGAGAATCCTCTATGAAATTACCTAATTTGGCGAATTATATTTCAATTAACTTATATTTGTTGGGTATTTTTCTTTATTGCCACGGCTTAATCGATAAAATACGTTGGATACTTTTCTGTATTTCACGAACGATACGCCAGTTGTTAAAGGGGGCGGCACGGAATCGCAATACCCTGCTGGTGGCAAATGTTCAAGTCCGCCTCTGACTGAAACTGAAATAGTGCAGAACGTTGAAAAGAATCGGAGGTTGGAGATCCCTACAATGGAGTTTTCGTAAATAGCATTTGAAATTTCAATGGTCTTATCATCACTACAACCACACACTGTTGAAAAAGTTTGTTTTTCATCAAAGTTCAGAAATAAGTCAATTTTGAATGTTTTCACTGTTAGCTCTTGCTTTTAATTTCTCATCTTCACGTTTGCGTTTGTTTAATTGAACAACACATTTTACACAATTAACTCTCAACACTAAACCTATTACTGAATATGGGTCCAAAACCCCTAAAACAAGTTATATCAAGTTAAAAGTGTTGTTGATATTTGAATTTTCATAGATAGTTTTGGCTACTTTCATGGCCTTATCATAACTGTAACCACACATTGTTATAAAAGCTTGTTTTTTCATCGAATTTCAGAAACAGGTTAATCCTTTACTGGGTAAAAACCCCCTAAAACAAAACAGGATATATGTTATCTCAAGTTGAAAGTCAATTGTGCACCTGATAAGGCAATGAGAATGCCACTTCACCTAGTTTACACTTTATTATTTTATTTTGTAGTCTAGGTATCTCTGGTTTTTGCCATTATTTAAAATTTATTTATGCTCTTCAAAATGAGGGGTCACTTGAGAGGGGAGTGCATTTGAAATATTTGAGTTGCCCCAAAATCCCGTGTTTCTGGGAGACACAAGTTTTCAAAATCATCAAATGAAGCTTCCTTTCCACATAGCACTACTACCCAAAGGATATCTCCTTATATAAACTTTATACAAAAATAGAGAGGGGGTCCTGACTTTCATTCACCCTGTATAAGCAACTCAGTTTTACGCTAATGATATGTTGTTTCGTTTGTCCAAAGCACGGATCCCCCAGGCCCATTTTAAAACCCTGCCAGCGCCCTAGGCACAACGAAGAGTTGCGCCTCTTTTTATACCCCTGCCAGCTGACTAAGCCCCCCCCACAAGCGCTACTATAACGCCTATACCCCGTAACTTTAGATTTAGTCTGAAATGCCAGTTTTGGTTCGGGAGGGACTTTAGACTTAATGTCCCTTAGCTTTCCTTTACAACTTATCCTGATTCTTTTCGAGAGCCTTCCAATTATCTACTGCCTAAGAACCTGCCGTGTCCTGGACTAGCAACCGGTAGCCATGAGGTATCTACTGTTCTCCGGTGGGAATGTGTGTAACATACCTCACGGACCACCCACCCACCCTTCTTTACATTTTAAGTATTTATATTATTTATAGTATTCGTTTAGTGACAATTTCTTTGGATTATTTTTGTTTTGTTGGCTTACCACTAGACTGACTAGAGATTCATACAATAGCTTTTTTCTGGTTTTCCGTGTTGCAAAGTCGTCAATAATGTTTTTGTTGTCTAATTTTAAAGTAATGTCGTTTTGGGTGCACAGCAATAATAAACGATTAAGCTTTTCATCAACCATCGACGATCTAATATTTTCTGACTTCACTCTATTCAAAGCTGAAAAGCTATGTTTAAAGTCTGGCCCATCAATATCGTTCATGTATACTTCTCCTAACAGTTTAGCTTCACAAGCCACCTCTTTGGAATTTTTCTCTTCTAGATTTTGTAAGATCTTAAATCTTATGTCGAAATTTTTATAGGCCTCCCTCCTTTTGTTGAGCTGCGAAGCTATGTTGTGAACAATGGCAATAAACACCCCAGTGCGAAATCTTTCTCAAGGAGATGTTTCTTCCATGCTTCTGTCCTTCTTTTCATCGGGTAATAACTTTATTTTTCTTACTTTGTCGTATACAGCTTCTTCTTTTTCTGCAAGTTTCAATGCTTTGGACTCTAAATCATCTCAAACGAGGAAAATGCTTCAAGTTCCTTTGTAGCACGAAATAGGTCTAAATCTTGATTTTGAAGAGTTTAGTTGTTTCATCAACTCTCTCGAGAATTTCGTTCCAGATCACAGTTAATAACGTGATTTGGAAATTTCCAAGTGTTTTTAGAAACCCAGCGGCTGTGCATTGTGTTTCTGGTGTCTGAGAATCGTCTTTATTTAGCTCTTCAAAAGCATCTTTCAATTCATGTCGACTTATTTTTAAAGCTCGAAGGGTTTCTACCCTAGCAGACCTTCTTGTGTCACTCAGGGTTTTTACAATTAGCTTTCTCTGATCTTTCTTTAATTTTCCTTCGTTACTCGTTTCAATATGACTTTTGGATGTTCCACCTGTAAGTGGATGCCGAGAAAAAAGCATAAAGCCCTTGTACGAATGTAAAAAATGTTGTGTGTTATCTGGACACGCCTTTCTCGGCAGCAAAACACCCAGCAAGGTTTAGTGAGTGAGCTGCACATGGTACATAGTTAGCAAGATAAGAGTTGTATCAGGCGTTCGTTGGCGCAAGCATTGGGCAATGAAACATACCGAAGTACTACAGCCAATTGGTCTGTGTGCGATACGTCAGGTGTGGAGTCTATGATTAAAGATAGATAGCGAGCTTGCTTGATTTCATGTAAGATTTTTTTCAGTACTTTTTTGCTCATAATCTCAATAAATTCACTGCAAATGTCAGACAAAAAGTGTCATACACTACTTTTGCCTTTGTTACCATGTGTTGGGCGAGAAATGGATCAAATTCACTTATCAGCTCAAGACAGCCTAGAAAAAGTCCGTTAGATGATGATGCATACAGATACAACCACTGCAATTTGTTTCCCATTTTTTGCGCCCCCCAAAAAATGCCAATTGCTTAGCGCCCTAGGCACGTGCCTACCGTGCCTATTCGGTTTAAAAACGGGCCTGGGATCCCCATAGGACCTAGGGCCAAGGACAATGTAACCTATATCCTTTCTTACGTGAAGGCCCTTCATAGCACTTACTTTTATATCTGCTGAATTTCGATCACACCAATTACAACTATTAGGCAACTTTAAACTATTATAATGGATAAATATCAACTATGCATCTATTCAGTTCCTTTAAAATCATACACCAGTATAAAAATCAACTGCATTACCAACTTTCACTCTTATCACCCCTGCGAATAACGTTTCTTAAAATTAAAAACAATATTATAATGATGAAGAAAATCATAGAAAGAATGTATAATTTTTTTAAAGTATGACGAAAGTTACCCTAAACTTTTAGATGAATTCAATAAATTTTCTCCATGTTATAAAGTCAAAGTCACTTTTGAAGTAAAATGTTCATCACTTGGTTGGTAAGTAAAAATGTCTCTTCTCGATAAAATATTTTATGCGTAAGAGTTTAATTAGTTTGTAATTGATTTCGCTTTGCTCTATATTGCGCAGTAATTCAAATATAAATTTTACACAGATATGAACGGCTGCTATCAAAAAAAGATATATTAGCTCACACTGCACTTCTAAATACTACACAGGCATTTGATAGAGTCATTTACTTTGCCACTGATATGTTTTAAATGAGTTAGAACTGCCACATAGATTTCTACTAGTGTCAAGCATTTATGAGTGGAGTCCCATGATGTTTGAAGTGGTAGGAGGAGGTACAAATTTATCATGTGAGCCGTGGTTGCGGCAGGGCTTTCCTCCTTTGTTGTTCATTTTTGTCCTTTTTGTGGATACTTTTTTGAGAATTGTGCCCCCTTCTTTGAGAGTTATATGTGGACTTTGAGACTGAAAACTAGTTGTGTAAATTCTCTGGCTTTAGCTGACCATCTTCTTTAGTTTGCGGAATTGAAACCTTGTTGTCACAGAAATCTGAACCGAATGGAGCAGGGCTTCCCTTAAATGACAAACATAAGTATACATTTTGTCTCTTATCTTTTATGTTTAAGTTCAGGAGACAGACATAGCTGCTCTCCTACACTCATTCTAGGAAAAAGTGCATTTATTCTACCAGCCTACAAGGAATGGCGTTACCTTGCAGAGAATTTACTATCGAGCCGGGAACAAAGAAGATGGATTAGGATCATGCAATTTTCGTTCTCATATCTATTCCTTCATTATTTGCACAATATGTTTAGATAAATTAACGTTTGAGAAGTTGAAATCATTGTATTGCTCTGTTCATGGATATCACAGCAGTTATTGTGTTCAAGTCCCCGCAGCATATTTCATAAGCCTACACGTATCTATTCATGAGTACAAAACTGACCCCCTTTCGAAGTATACTTCAAAATTTTCAAAGAAGGTTTTGGGTTTTGAAAGTCATAAACAATTATATCAACAAGTTTTTATAGGTACTTCCATAAGGGTGATTTATATTGGTAAGTATTATTAATAAATGTTATTTGTTTTTTTTTTAATTTTGAACTTTCATATTCCCTCTGAGTATTGTAATAGTTGTAAAAAACATGGTATTATGTTTGGTAGTAACTCTAATCAGTTGTTTTCTAATTTTGATTTTAAATAAAACAACCATGAACCATGAACACAACCAACTGATAGATTAAGGATAAAGTTTACAAACATTTTATTAATTCTTGTAAAATGTTCATACAGGGTATCGATTTTAAGCGGAATTTGAACTTCCAAAATTTATGATTGGCTGCCATTTTGTGAACAACGGGGTAAAAGATAATTCATAATTTTTTTTCTCAAATGGGTATACAAAATAGGTCAACACCAACTGCAAAGTTGCAATAAACTTTATCATTTACCTTTATTATAAAAGATATAAAACTTTTATGGTTAAAAAATCACATAAAGACAGAATAGATGGAAAACTAAAGGTTTTAGGACATACCTTCCATATGAAGTTTTTTTTGCTCATTTTTCATGGTCTAGAACAAAAATAAACTACAATAATTGGAAACCACCCTTTAGTAAAACACCAATACTACAATTATACTTTGTTATTTGTAAAAACCAATAATTTCCTTATTATGTATCTGTAATCAATGTGTTAAGAGTGAATTTTTCTGATTTTATACGGATGTTTACTTTTCCGGATCACCTCCACCGGTTTTCAGTCCATAAGGCGAATAAACAAGGATTGTACTGTATTTCATCTCAAACTATTCTGTGAATTGACTATTTCAGTTCACGTTATTACTGTTCATCATAAATTTAAATTTATAACTTTAAATTTAAAAAAAAAGTAAATTTTCAAAGTTTAAGATGTCTTAAATTTTCTTCAAGGGCCATGTTTTGGCAACAAAAAATGAAAACCACCAAAAAAAAATGTTTTGAAAAAATTTTCTTATACGCAATTCTCTATATTTCTTCAGTTCATTCATTATTTATTTACCCGTATTCATTTTTTCTTTCTCCCCAGTGACAGAGTAAATCCCGTAAAAAAGAACCTCCTAGGATAACTGTACCCCCCCTTTCCTCATTTATACTTTCTCCACGTCCAGCCAGCAGTTTGTGAGCCTTGACAAGTCGTCTGACTGCGGAGAGCTTGCGGAAAACCCTGGTGTCCGAGTGTTATTCTGGCAGCTTGTAACAGCTTCAATTGGTTCTCTGCATGGTCATGGTTAGCGAGGAAAGGTGAGAGAACTTCACACCTCTATCAGCTTCATTGGGGTATCAGGCGAACGATGCCCAATACCTATACAGCCTCCATACATCTGATCAAAAAAACAGTCCACATCATCCCGGTAACTTTGATACCTTAATAATAAATATTATATGTAAGAATAAGACAGCACTTACACCACAGCAAGGGATACACTTCTGGCGGGTTTATATTATACCTTCCAGTTTTGAACATACCACTGGGCACAGCAAAAAACGATGGTGTCACTTAAATCTGGGTCCAAACCTTATATTGGTATGTCCAGAGAGTGGGCACATCCACTAAACATGCAAAATGTCAGAGATTCTGGGGGTTCAAGGGCACAATTTTGATTAGGTCCTAGTCCTACTGCGGGAGATAAACTGTTGGAGTTTGGTTGGTATTTTTTTTTTTTCCCTAACCTCAGAGGGTTCTATTCTTTAACCCTTCAAAACAAGGGGTGATGCCCACCTCCAACTCTACCTACTGTTGACTGGAGAGGCTTGTTTCAGAGGTTGGCTTTCCCTTCTTCGGGGGGGAAGATATGACTTATGAGATTTTAGTGCCCTGTATTCTTCCTCATGGATCCTCGATAGGAAGGCGGGCCCCTACTTCCTAAACCTTATCTCATCCTGAATATATATTCATTCCCTTGTTACTGTGGAAGCTAGCGCTAAATGGTTCTTGTAGGGACTAAGTGCAATTTTATAAGCTTATTTGACCCTAAGAGAACAAAAGAACACAGTCACTATAAATTTACATCATAACAAAATTTAGTAAGTATTCTTTAAGAGAAGGAAGAACCAAATCTATTTTATGTGAATTCCGCCCTATCTGCCTTTTTTCTTCTTGTGTATAAGTACCAGATATAAATGTGCTAAATGCAAAGACATCAGTTCACACCCTTGACATAGGCTGGAAGATTAAATTTCTTCTTCTTCTTCTATGGAGCACAGCCGCCTTACTGCCAAGCACTTACTTAAGCCCTCTAGGAGGGCCTTTTTGCGCACTCCCGGAAAACACACCATGAGGCCTACCAGTTTATGGTTTTCAGCCAGTTTCTTAAACAAACCACCAAAAACTCAAAATATCCAGGTCTTCCTGGGGGAAATTTCAACCACCCCTTGTCCAAACTACCAAAAGTTTGGTAGGCATACTGCTCCCTTGCTATTGAAATGACAATCAAGATGAGCAACGTGTTCGGCAGTTTTCACCATCCCTGCTCATGCACACATTCTACAGAGAAACGGATCCTCATGAAGGATGCCGAACTCTGTGAAGATGCTTTTCTCAGGTGAACCACGTCCCCACGCGATCTATTATAGTGAGAGAAGGTCAGGTACTACTCTGGAGGAAGGCGACTGTCAGTACCATTCTGCATCATTTCTCATACCCGCCTGGATTTGCAACCTCCACCTTCCTCTCGTTCAGGGAGAGGCGCGAAGCCATCATTTTCGAGACAGCCCCAAAAGGATTCATCATCTTGGAAATACCGCAGAATGGTTGTGGGCCTGTCATAATTGACGCTGAGCCCTGATTGGCACAGCCCGCACCAGAGGTTGCCAACTTGCCTGAAGACAGTAGGCACTCTCTTGTGGCCATAGGACCGGAATCAACAATTGTCCAGAGGGGGCAGAGGTTGAGGCCACACAGTCTAGAGCTGCACCTGGCACACTAGGACAAAAGCTCCTGTGATAGCAAGGCAACAGCCATCCGTTTGCAATGCCAGCCAGACAAGCTAACCACTACATCTTGGCCTCCGGCTTAAGATCCCCAAGACCCACCACTATCATGCGATCTGCATTGAATTTAAAAACAATTTGCCTCCCCACCTGGCGATGACTCTTTCTAGATGAGGTCCCCAGTTTAGAAAACCCTAATCTAAGATCACGCCCCAGGTACTTGACTCCTCGGACTTTACAACTCAATGGAAGAACCTCTGAGTAAGATATGGGACACCAATACCCTCCATTTTGTCGTCTCCTGGTAAAGGTTAACCACAGCAGCCTTGGTGGAGTTGACAGTAAGGCCCACCCCATCACAACAACCAATTTCCCACCATCGTTTAGGAGGCAGCATTGTGGTCAGTTCCAGTTGAGCTGTTGCGTTGAACTTGCCACCCACAAAGAATCTACAATATCATCTGCAAAGACACTGCTACTGTTCAAAGAACATTAGCAGGTCGTCCACAACTAGGATTCCACAGGAGAGGAGAAAGGACGCCGCCCTGTGACATCCCCTCATTGTCCCCCCCTTGTGACTGACACTTGCTACCCATAAGGGTGGTAACTAACCACCCTGTCTGTGAGCAAGGCCCTTATCCAGTCACATATTTGACCATCAATACCACGTCCTAGAGATCACAATCATTGATAAAATCACCTGAGTGCCCCCATATTGTCACAAGGCTCCTTCGATGTCCAAAAACGACACCTATGGCTACCTCTTTTGCTGCCAGCGTCTTTCTCAATCCTTGTATATATCAATTGATGCAAGGGCCGAGTTGCAATGACCTTTCTCTGGAGAATGTTAATTTACTAACAGTAATGGTCATATACTGTCACTTTTGATTATAACAACAACCAAATTCGATTTTTTAATTGGTTGGATCATTGATTAGATTCTAATCGGCTGCAAAGAACCCAACAATACTAAGAACACAGAACTTTTATCAGTATGAGGCATCTCAAACGAATAAAAGACTTGTACTCACACTGGTGCAACCCTAAAAAGACTTAATTGTTGAAAAAGATTAAATGCTCCCACCAAAAGATAACCAATAACAATATCCATCACATGTAAAGAATATCTATGGATGAAGTTTTACATCCACCACAAGTTTCATCACCTCACCGTTGTGTTTGTAGAACTAATAATATTTATGTGGTGTTTGGGGATATATCCAATAATTTTTGTTTCCTCCAAAAGGAATTCCATCCACATACAACTGGAGATAGTTGATAAGCTACTGACGCTGCAAGTGCCGGAGAGGTTTTGGTAGTACCACTCCGGCTGTGTACACGTGCCCTGAAAGATACCGGTCTGATTCACGTCTTCGCGTTAACTCTCCCGAAATCAGCACTACCTGGTGCCACTCTTTTTACGCTGCGACAGCCTTTTTTACTGTACGCACAGGAAGGTTTATCTCTACCATTTTCTGCGTTCTGTAAACAAGGACAGAACACATCTGAGAAAAGAAAAATTAAGTAACAGAATTCACTTAGTAAAACTTAACCACTAATTTAAGTCATCACTCTTTGGTTGAGATCCAGGGGAACTTAGCATCATAAGTGGATATTCTTTTTCCTATTTGTGCAACAAATTAATTATTAAATGTTAATTGATCTTACAGGAGAGTTTAGTGGTTTATTTATTTAAAAAACATGATTGTGTTTTCCGATTCAAAAATAATCTTACTACAGAGTTGCAAGTGATCTGAACCTTGCTAATCTGGAATATTTTGGGTTGATACTAACATGGTCACGAGGAAAAAACTTACTTCAACAACAGTAGACTTTAACAGACAAATAATTTTTGTTTAGGTTATATATTGTAATTTAAAATGATAAATAGAGACAGTAATCTTTAACAGCATAAATGTGGACCTTCTTATTATTATGAAAGATAAAGTATTGATATTGAGTACAGTATAATATGTATAGATTTCATAATCGAAACTCGCAATTAGATAACAGATTATATAATTTACTCTATTATCTTAAAAACAAAATTTCTTTTTACGCAATGATGCGTCTAACTATAAAATCTGCGTTGACAAATAATTCCTTTAGCAGTAATAAGTTTATCAAGGTGTCAGATGAATATATAGATAAATATATTGTGTTTTAATGAAATGGGTTAATGGCAACATTCCTGTATAATATTGTAATATCCAAAAACACTATATTAGTACTTGATTTAATATTTAGATTTCCTTCTTTGTTCTATTCTCTCTGCATTTCTTCTCCTGCATTAGATCCCCAAATCTCCCTGGAAGCGTGTTTGGGTCCCTCTTGCAAAAAATTTTTGCATTCTTCCCTAGGTGGTTTCTCTAAAGAAATTGAAGGAGCTAGTCATATTTAAGAAGATACTTCACAAGAGGTTCAAACGATCTTCACGATGAGATGGACTATTCATTCGTTCTGCAAGAATCCGAGAGTGTTGTGCCGGACCCTCTCCAGGGAATGCCGTGCTAGCTACGTGGGTTACGTCAACTCTACTATCTCCTCGAACGTCAAGGTATTCTGGAAGCTTCGTGAATGGACCTCAATCGCACATCTACCACTCCTTCTTCACTTGGACTTGGCAACGTTGAGGTCTCTACTCCTTTTATGAGATTGTGCCGAGCCACATCTTCGCCACCTACTTTTCCTCTGTATATTACACACCATGCATCTTCCGAAGCTCTGTCTGTTCCCGCCCTTCAATACCTCCTTTGTCTTCTCTGATTGCTCCTGTGCTCGCTCGATGCCGTTCACGGAAAACTCGTTGCTCTTGACCTCTGTGCTAAGGAGATGTTGGTCCTGATGAGGTTACCAACTCTTCTCCGGGGTCCCCTCAATTTTTGTCACTCCGAAATGGTGCCCCTTCCGTCTCTGCTTTACTGTTTCAAACCTCAGCTTGTCCACTGGAATTTTCCTTTTGATGCTCTCAAGGATGGATTCGTGGATCCCTATAGATGAAGTCTGGCAGATTGCCAATGACTGGTACTCAATCTAACAGACCGATTGTGGATGCAATCATGTCCTGAGTAAGGTGTTTGAGTAGCCTCATTCTGGACATGCTGCAGCCTCTCTTCAAGCCAAATTTTTGTTAACATTGATGAGCAAGCTCACGGTTTCCTCCGCTAGGACAGGTCAAAGGAAGACAAACCCACCCTCCTTTCAACTCCCAGTGTTATGTGATGTGATGCTCTTAGCCGCAGCAAGAAAACCAAGTGGAATGCAGTTTTACATAGAGCTTTTAGCACGGCTTTTGACAAAATAAAGTCACCCCGGCAACCTTCTTGCTAAGTTGGAGGGTATTACCGGGGTCGTCAGGGATGATGGCTGCGATGGTTTCAAGAGCTACCTCTCTGATCGAAGATTGTTTCGTCGGTTTGCAATCACCTATCCTTAGTTCCTTTGTTGCAAGCTATGGAGTGGGCCCCAGGGTTCCCAATCTAGGTCCCCTCTTCTCTTTTCGATATTCCATAAGATTGACATCAAGGAAGTCATTGGTGTTCCCTTCCTGCTATTTTGCTGAATGACATTAAAGCTTTTTTTCATTGAGGTATTACATCTATCCACGACTGCCAGGTTTTTGCAGAGCGCCCTGGAACAATGTTCCTTAACTTGGTTGCACCTCCAACGAAAATGGTCTGTGAAACCCCCTTTGAAGACCAAGCGTATCACCTATAGTAGGAAGGATGAACTGTGTATAAGTTGTCTGAGTACTTCCATGGACTGGATCCCCGGGTGGAGAGATGTGAGGGATAATCAGGGACCTTGGCGTCTTAATCGACTCGTCATTCGAATTTAGGGGCTCCCACATCAGCCACATTTGTTTCCAGAGCCTCAAGGTCATTGGGTTTGAATCATCCAGACAGTTTAAAACCACCGGGCCTGAGTACCGGCGCTGCTGCCCTTATGTTCAGGACACTTACTCGCCCGCTGCTGGAGTATTGTTTCTGGTGGTCTGGGTCCCCATACCAACATTTGGGACATACATATCAAACAGCTCTCAGTCAAGTTGTACAGGAGACCGCATTGAGCGATTTCATGGGATGCCGTTCTGGGATGAGATACTTTGACCGTCTCAGTGGACGAGCTGTCGGCTGCGTATGGTTCTTCGGAGTTCTGGAGTGCAGATGAAGAGTTGCTGATCATACTACTTCCTGTACAGGGCTCATAAACTGCCAGATCAATTTGCTTCAGCCCTACTTGAGATGATCCGGGTTTCGCAATCCCCACAGGAAACAATGGCAAGCAGGCGAGATGAGTCATGCCGCCTCAGGAACTAACCTCCCGACATAGCCCCATCCCCACGATTGATGCGACTTACCCGGGCAACGACATTTAGCTTCGTCTGTGGATTTTATTTTCTCCACATCCCTTTGTAGCCATCCAAATGCATTGCTGCGGACTCCAGCCCAGACCTGCATTAGTCATCTCTTCAAGAGTCATTATCATAGAGTCTTATTGCAATTTCCCTTTTTTGTTATTAATCACAATTCTCCTATCGTTTTTGTTATTATCTTATAGTGTTGTTATTTAATTCGTTTGTTATTCATTTCTCTGATATTTTTGCCCTTGTTATGGGTTATTATTAAGTCCCGTTGTTCTTGTGAGTCTTCTATCTGTTATCTTTGGTTATCCTGATTTCGTGAGTACTTTCTAGTCCCGCCGTATTATTAGCATTTCTGTGGCAAGAGTGTTTGTCGGATATCTATGTGTTGGTGTAAAGTATTTAAGTAGTCAATGTCAGATTTTAGTTGTGAGGAGCATTGCATATGACAGTTAAGCAGCTTGTTGCATAGCTATTTGTTAAATATCCAATTTGTTTGTTTTACCTCGTTAAGTTTTAAGCTGTTTTGGCTGTTTTGTTTTCTTCTTAACATGAGCCATCAACCTTGTTGCTAAAGTGTAAATTAGGGGGCGTGGTATTTGCCCGTTGGATATGTAAATAAAATAAATAAAATACTCTCATGGTAAGGGCACACGCCACAAGTACCCCAATGGTCAACTGGGTACCCACCCAAAAGGCTTTGAATTAGATTTTCACTCTAGAAAAACACTGTTTTTATTAATTAATTAGAAGATTAACATAAATGAATTATTTTGAGAAACTGCAAATGTTTGAGTATAGGTTTAGACTGTAAATAATATTTAATCGTAGTTCCACTTATATAGACAGCTAATAACTATTAACAATCAGTTTTCCTTTTCCAAATCGTCCCCTAGTTGAAAAATAAAACTTGAAATAAAAACGAAATATAATCAAATTCTGTATCATAAACTGAACCTAATTACAAACACAGAATCTGTGACAGTTAAATATATTAATTTTTATTACTGAAACGATGTTACAGTAACGATAATCAACTGCCTTATTTAAATCTGTACAAGCTTAATATGTGATTTGGGAAATTATGTAAAATTGCAAATTAGTTGAAAAAGAGGAACTCTTTTTGAGTAACACGGAATGTAACTGAGTAAGTTGTAATGCACACAAAGCCTTTAAAAACAAGTGGAGGTTTGTACAGGGTACGTCAAATCTCCATAAAAGAATTAGTGAATGTAAAATTAAAGAAATGTTAACAAATAAACCCGGGGTTTTAAAAGCACTAAAAGGGTTTTTAAATGCTGAAGGGGGCAGGAACGAAAAGATAAAAACCCCCCCAGAGGGGCCCCCTTCCCCTTTGGGGACTCCCCCGCCAAAAAAGCCAAAATTCAGCCCCCCCTGGGGGTTTTTTTAATCCCCCCCCAAAAATCCACTTTTAGTCGACATCATTTATTTGTAAACCCCCGATTCCCTTTGTCCATTCCTTAGAAAAAAAGGTCTCAAAAACCCAAATTTAAAAAAAAGAAGGGTTTTAAAACCCTAATACTGTAGAAAGGAAAAAACAAATTTTTCCGGGGGCCCAAAACCCCAACCCCCTTAAAAAAAGTTTTAAGGGGGGGACCCCTTTTTTAAAAATTTTCCTCAGACAGATTGGTAATCTAAAAAATTTTTTTAAAATTTTTTTTCCCCTTTTTTTTTTGGGGGAAAAAATTTTTTTTAAAAATTTCCCCTTTATTTTAAAATTTTAAAGCAAAAAAAATCTTCAAAGTTTTAAATTGGGTTTTGTGTATTTTGAATTTTTACTGTCTTTTTTCATATACTTTTTGGGGTTTTAAAAAATTTTTCGTTCGGGGTTTTTAAAATTTTTTAAAAAAATTTTCCCAAAACCAAAATCTTTTAAAAAAATTTTTAGATTTTTAAAACAAAATTCAAAAAATTGAAATGGGGGTACCCCGACGTCTTTAACCCCAAAAATAAAAAACCCCCACAAAAATTTAAAAAATTTTGCTTTAAAAATTTTTTTGCTGCCCCATAAAAGGGCCCACACCTTTAAAAAACAAAACCAAAATTTTTAAATCTATCGTACTTTTTGAAAAAAATTTTGGGTTGGGGGGTTTAAAATTTTTCATTTTTTAAAAATTTTCACATCGCCTTTTAAAAAAATTTTGGGTTTTTTGGGGGGATAAAAAGGGGTGATCAAATTACGAAAAAATTTCCGGGTTTACAAAAAAAGTGGGTTTTTTTTTAAATTTTTTTTTTTTAAAAACCCCTTAAAAATAACCTAATAAAATTTAAAATTTTTCATGTTTTTTTTAAAAATTTTTTGCTAAAAGTTTTCCGGGTTTTTCTTTTTTTGTCTAGGGAAAAAGTCCTTTGTTGCGTTTATGCGTAGTTATTAAAAAAGGTGATTTTGTTCAAAAAAAATTTTTTTGAAAATTTTATAGAAATTTCCTCTAAAAAATTTTTAAAAATTTTTTAAAATTTTTTTTTTTTTTTTGACTAGTGTTGGTTTTGGGAAAATTTTTTGTGTTTTATATATTTTTAATAAAATGTTTCAAAGTCTGCTATATTTATTTTTAAAAAATTAAAAAAAAAAAATTTTTCCAAAACACAAAAAAATCTATAAAAATTTAAAAAGTATTTAATTTTGGGGGGTATGTTTTTTTTTTTAAAATTTTTTTTATTCAATTTCTAAACCCTTTTCGCAAAAACCTTTTAAAAAAAGAGGGGTATTTTTGGGTTTTTCTTTTTTTTTATCATTCCCCAAAAGGGGTTTTAAAAATTTAAAAAAAATTTTTATTTTTTTTTGATTTTTTTTTAAAAATTTGTAAAAAGTTTTCCCCGGGAAATTTTAAATTTTTTTTTTGGGAAATTTTTTGGAATTTTTAGATTAAAAAAATTTGGGTTTTCCCCCCCTCACCCAAATTTCAGGCCCCCAAAAAAGGGGGGGGGTTTTTTTCCCATAAAAAATTTATTCTCCTATTTGGAATGGACAAAAAAAAAGGCCACATTTAAAACAAATTTAACCCCCAAAATTTTACCTTTAAAGAAAAATTTTTGGGTAGGTTTTTTAATTATTTGGGGTAACTTGCTATTTTAAATTAAAAAATATTTAAAACCCCCCCAAAATTTTAAAATTGCTAGAAAAAAAAGGGTTTAAAACCCCTTTTTTCACAGAAAATTTTTTCCAAATTTAAAAAAATTATAATTTTGATTGTGTAAAAACCCTTTTTTGTGAACCCCCAAAAAATATCCCCGCCAGGTAACATTAAAAGAATTTAATGGATAAATTGGGGGGGTTTTTCAAAGTACCGGGGGTTATTAAAAAAAAATTTTTTTTAAAAACCCCGAAAAACACACAAAGATTTGTCCTTGACCACTTTTTAAAAATTTTTTTTAACAGCATACAAAAAAAAATTTGGGAAATTTTAATAGTTAGTGTTTAAAACTTTTTAACAGGGTTTTTTTTCAAAATTTTTAATTCTATTTTAAAAAAATTTTGTTTTACCCCCCCAAAAAAAAAAAGGGGGAAAAAATTTTTTTAAAACCCTTAAAATATTGGGGGGGGGAAAAAAATGTTTTTCTATAGGCCCCCCCAAAAAAAATAAACAAAAGAGAAAAAAAAATTTTTTTTTTGGGGGATTTTCATAAAGGACTTTTAAAGAATAATTTGCTAGATCCCCCCCGAAAGCTCTTAAAATTTAAATTAAGTCCCCAAAAACCTTTAAAAAAATGGGGGGGGGTAGTCGAAGCAAACGGGAAAGGTTCCCCCCAACCCTTCCCCCCGTGTTTCTTTGGGGGTGTAAAGGGGCCCCTTAAAAAAACCGGGGGTCATCCGTTTGGGGTTTTCCCCCCAAAAAAAAACCCTTTCCGGGGCAAAAAAATTTTTGGTTTTTTTTTTATCTCTTTTTGGGATTTCCCAGGCTAAATGGCTCATTCACCGTGATTTTTCAGGGGGAAAAAGGTATTGAGAAAAAAATACAAAAAGGGGAAAAAAAAATTTTGAAAAAAAAATTTTTCTAGTTTTTTAAGTTGTTTAAAACTATTTTTTTTTTTTTTTTAAAATTTTATTTTTTCCCCCAAGCATTGCATTAAAAAAAAAAATTGTTACAGCTGATAAAAATTTTCAAACTTCAAATCATTTAGTGTTTTTTTTTTTTAAATCAGTTTTAAGAAGGAAATTTGGTTTTTTTTTTTGGGGGATGCTTTTGGGGGGTTTTTTTTGATTGTCCCTCTTCAAAAAACTTTAAAACGTTATGAAACCTTACTCCCTTGATTTAACAATTATTTTTTATTTTTATTTTAAAATTTTTTCGGGATTTTTAGTGATTTTTTAAAAACATTTCTTGCCTTTTTTTTTTAAAATTTTTTTTTTTGGGGTTTTAATTTTTTTCCAACTTTTTGGAGTAAACCCCCCACGGCTAGACTTTCAAAAATCCCCTTTTTAAAAGGGTTTGGAGTTTTAAAAATTTTTTTTCAAGGAACCCCCTATTCGTTTTTTTGTTTTTAAAAATGAGTTTGCTTACATCGTGGTGTTTTTTTCCAGGATTCACAAAAATCAACAGCTTAGTTTTTTATTTTTTAAAATATTTTAAAACTTTTTCACATTTTTAACAGGTTTTTCTCCCCCTTTATTAAATTTCCCCTTTAAAACCTTTAAAAAGGGGACACAAATTTTAAAAAAATTTTTTTTTTAAAAAAAGTTTAAAAAAAAACCTTTTTTTTTTGAAATTTGCCCCCTCCCCAAAAAGGGAAACAGGTTGAATTTTTTTTTAAAATTTAAAACAATTTTTTTTAAAAAAATGTTTTTAAAAAAAAAACCCCCTTTTTTAAAAAAAAAATTTTTTAACTGTTGTGAATAAAAAATTTTTGTACTTAAACTTTTAATACAATCCAGAAATTTTTTTAAAACAAAATTTAAAAAAAGGGATACGAATGTTAAAAAAAAAATACTGCAAAATAATACTTCTTTTTTTTTTTAAAACAAAAAGGGAAAAATAAAAAAAAAGGGGGGTTTTTAAAAAAAAATTTTTTGTTTGCAAAAAAACCCCCAAATTTTTTTAATAATTTGAAAAATTTTAAATTTTGTGAAAACATGTAAAATTTTTGAAAAACAATTGTTTTAAAAAAATTCTAAAAATTATCAGTGTTCTGTAAAGGAAAAAATTAATTTTTTAGTTTGGGTGAAAAAAAAGGGTTTTTTATTTAAAAAATAATGGGATTTTTTTTGAAAAACCCCCCTGTTTATATAATTTTTTTAAAAAAGGGAAAAACTGGCCCCTTTTTTCAAAAACCCGTTTAAATAAATTTTTAAATGCTGTGTTAAAAATTTTTTGGTGGGCTGGGCTAAAGAAGTTATCTGTGAGTTATGGAACTACTGATAAAAGGGGGGAAGGTCTCTGTTTTCGGTTTCCCGTTCCCCCTTTTTAAACACTAGCCCCTCAACGATATCCCCCAAAAAAAAAAAGTTTCTGTTTTAACCCACCCCACCTCCCCCGTTGGTTTTAAAAAGGGTTTTTTCCCCCTTTTTAAATACGCTTTTTTATTTCAAAATTATGAAAAAATTTAAAAAAATTTTGAATATTTTATTTAAAAAATTTTAAAAAAGGTAGGGGGTCAGTGAAAACCCCCACACCCCCCGGCAAACCCAAAATTTAATATATTGAGCCAAATTTCCAGCCCCGGGCATTTTAAAAAACCCTGGCTATTATATTTAAACCCCTTTTTTTCAAAAGTAAGCAAATACCCTTGGCTGGGGTATGCAAAAATTTTACCACAAAAAAAAAAATTTTCAAAAAATTTTTTTTTAATTCAAAAAAAGGGCAAACAACACAAAAAAAATTTCAAAAAAAAAATTTTTAAAAACAAAACCCCCTTTTTAAAAAAAGTATCTAAAAAATCATCTATTGTTTTTTTTCAGCAAGGGGGGTTTTGGGGGTATAGAAATTATCAAGGGTAGAAATTTTGGGGGGTTTAAAAAAAGGGTTTTTTTCAATAGAAAATTTTTTTTTAAAATGTTTTTTTTTTCAGGGGGAAAAAAAATAAACCGTTTTAAAAACCCCCAAAAAAAAATAAAACCAAAACCTTTTCCCAAAGGGTTTTTAAAAAAAAAATGAATATTTTTTTCACCACACCCAACCTTTTTAAAAAAATAAACCCGGGGAACAAACATTACATAAAAAAAAACCTTTTCCCAAAGGGACTAATCACTGAATAAGACTCTTTACCCAAACACCAACCTTAAAAATAAATAAAACCCCTTTTTTCAGCTTTCAAAAAATAAACCCTTACCAAGGTACTAACACACGAATTTTACCCCCCCCCACACCAACCTTTTTAAAAAAATATAACCAGTTGAAAAAGCCCCCCATAATTTAAAAAAACCCCTTTCCAAAAAGGGGGTAAATAAAAATGAAAAATTTTTTTCCCCCCCACCAACCCCTTAAAAAAAAAATAACCAGTTGGGAAAAAGGGGTTAAAAAAATTTAAAAAACCCTTAACCCAAAGGGATAAAAAAAAACGAAAATGGAAAAATCACCACACACCAACCTTTTTAAAAAAATATAACCCCCTTTTTCAGCCCCTTTCATTTTAAAAAAAACCCCTTTTTAAAGGGACTAAATTTCCCCTGAAATGACTCTCAAACCCCACACCACCTTAAAAAAAAATATAACCGTTTTTTCCCCCCAAAAAAATAAAAAACCCCCCTTTTAAAAAGGAAAAAAAATTTCACTGAATAAAAAATTCCCCCACACACCAAAAACCTTTTTAAAAAAAATAACCAAAAAGAACAGCATTTCATAAAAAAACCCTTTTCCAAAGGGGGTTTAATACACTGAATTTTTTCTCCACCACCCCAACCTTAAAAAAAAAAAAACCGTTTAACGCCCCCAAAAAAATAAAAACCCAAAACCAAAAGGGGGTAAAAACCCGAATATTTTTTCCACCAAAAAACCCCCAAAATTTAAAAAAAAATAACCAGTTGAACAGAATTTTTTTAAAAAAACAAAACCCTTTTTAAGGAAAAAAATACACCAATATTTACTCTCAACCCCCCACCAAAACCCTTAAAAAAAATTTTAAAAAACCCGTTGAAAAAGCATTACATAATAAACACCTTTCCAAGGTCTAAAAAAAATGAATTTTGACTCTCACCACCAAAACCCCAAATTTAAAAAAACCCCGAAAAGTTTTTTTTTATACCAGTAAAAAAAAATAAAATTTTTTAAAAAAAAATTTTTATAGTTTCCAATTTTTTAAAATTTTTAACAGCACATTTACTTGACCCCTTGGGCTTTAAAAACCCCAAAACTTTTTATTTTGTTTTCAAAAGCAGTTAAATAAAATACTAAGGCCAGCTGAAAAATATTAAATGTGCCCCTTATAAATCCACTTTAATTTTTTAAAAAAAAAATAGGTGGTAAATTTTTTAAAAAAAAAACCAAAAATTTTAATTTTTTAGGTTTTTTGAAAATTAAAATTTCCCCGGGAAAAATAATTGACAGTAAAAAACCAAATAAAAAATTTTTTAAAAAGACACAAAAAAAACCCCCTGGTCACAAACCAATAAAAGTTACCCCAAAAAATTTAAAAAAATTTTATAAAAAGTTAAAGGGGGGTCAGCGGCACACATTTGGTTACTGGTTTTTGGGTTTTTAAAAACCAAACCCCCTGTAAAATTTTTTGTTCCGCCCGGTCCTGGTGAGAAACCAGGGGGGAAAAAATTTGGCCCTTTAAAAATTTCAAGGGAAAAAAAATTTGGGGTGCGGGGGTTTAAAAAAATTCACCTATATGAAACCCAAAAATCCCTTTATTTCCTCGAAAAAAAACTTTCAATATACAACCCCATAAATTTAAAAAAAAGTACCCAAAAATTTTGTACTAAAAAAAAATTTTTTTCAACTACATTTTTAATTTTTAAAATTCTAAAAGCAAAACCCCTTTTTTAAAGGCCCCAAAAATTAGTTCATTGATCCGAAATTTAAAAACCCAATCCATGTATCTGAAAAGGGAAGACTGTTTTTTCGCTTATTTTTGAAAAGTAAAAAAAAAGTGTGTTTTTCAAGCCCCCAATCAAATTTTCTAAATTTATATGAAGTAGGGAAAATTCCCCAAAAAATAGTTTAAAAAAAACTTTTTTGATAAAGGGGGTTTAAATCTTTTTTTAATTGGTGGGGGGCCTTAAAAAATTGTTGAAGAAAGGTTTTATCCTAAGAACTTTTTTTAAAACCCAAAATGCTGAAAAAAATGGGGCCACTTTTTTAAAATCTAGCCAAAATTAAAAGTGCCTAGTGGGTAAAAAATTTTTTAAAAAGGTTTTCAGTAATTTTTCCATAATATTATTCCAAAAAATATTAAAAAAAATTTTTTTCTATTACAAACCCCCATTTTGTTAAAATTGACCCCTTTTCATGTAGTATTTTGTATTTTTGGCTAAATAAATATGGGGGAAACAAATATTTATTTATCTTTTTTTTGTTTTTTTAATGTTTTGTTTTGTTTTAAAAAATTTTATTATCTTATTTTTAAAAAATTTTTTGGGTCCCAAAATTTTTAAAAAATTTTTATTCTTGGGGGTTTTTCAAAAAAAGCTTTTGAAAAATCAGGGAAATAAAAGGTTATATTCCCAACCCCCCTTAAAAACTTTTTTTAAAAAATTGTAACATCCCCCTTTTTTTTAAACCCCTTTTTGTTTTTTTTAATGAAATGAGGGGTACCACACCGGGGAAAAAAAAACTGTATGGGGGCCCAAAAGGGGGAAAATTTTGGGTTTTTTAAAATTTTTTTAATACTGGGGTAGTTGTTTTTGAAAATGGAAATTTTTTGGGGGGGCCCCAGGACTTTTTTTTTTTTAAAGTTTACACTAAAAAATTTTAAAAAGGGGTTTTAAAAAATTTGGGAACTGTAACAATTAATTTTTTTAGGGAAAATTAAATTTTGGTTTTTTTTTTTTTTCCAAATTTATTTAAAAAAATTTTTTTTAAAAATTTTCCCTTTTTTATTTTAAAAAGCCCCTTTGTAAAGGGGGTAATTAGGGGGAATTTAAAACCCGAATCTTTTGCAAAAAAAAAGAAAAGTACTAAACCCCTTTTTTAAAAAAAAAAAAAAAGTTTTTTTTTTTTTTGAATTTAAAAAACCAACATTGTATTTAATTTCCCAAAAAAAAATTTTTTCACTATTCCAAGTTTTGGGGGAATTTTTGGGGGAAGGGGAAAAATTTGGGGGGGGGGGGCCCCCTTCCCTTTTGGGGAAAAAAAA
This sequence comes from Homalodisca vitripennis, assembly GCF_021130785.1. NCBI lineage: Eukaryota > Metazoa > Arthropoda > Insecta > Hemiptera > Cicadellidae > Homalodisca > Homalodisca vitripennis. Next base: position 48,399 of record NW_025786268.1, read on the forward strand.
AGAGGAAAAGGGGGTTTTGGGAAATTTAAATTTTGTTTTTTTTTCCTTTTATTATGTTTTTTTGCCATATAATGAAAAAATACCAAATGCCTAAATGTCAAATTTTTAAAAATTTTTGGGATCAATAACATCCCCCAAACGAATTTTTTTTTTTGCTAGTAAATTTTTCATTCTTATTTTGGCGTTCTGTGACATGAATAAAAAAACAAAAAAACAGTATTTAAAAAATACTAAAGAATGTTTTAAAAAATCACAATCGAATCTTTATTGCTAGTAGATTTTAGCATTCTTGTTTTTTGGGGTTTTTTTGCATGAATTTAAAAAACAACCCCAAAAAGTATTTAGACTACAAAAAAAAATGATCAAAAAAATTTCCCCCCCGAATATGTATTGCTTGTGGGTTTTAGCATTCTTTTTTTGGCGTTCTTTTGGGGGTGAAAAAAGCAAAAAAAAAAGTATTTCCCGACTTTTAAAAAAAATGATCAAAAACATCACAAAACGAAACCCCCTATTGCTAGTAGGGTTTTTGCAAATTTTTGTTTTTTTGGGGGTTTTTACATTTTAAAAAATTTTTAACCCCAAAAAATATTTCAACTTAAAGAGATGATCTGGGTTTTTTTTTTATAAATGGGCCCCGGTTTTTTATTTACCCCTTTTTTTTGAGCTGTTTTTTTTTTTAAAAATTGGCAAAATTTCATTGTTTTGATTTCATAGGAAAAAAGTAAAAGGGGGGTTTTTTAAATAATTTCAAAAAATTTTTTTAAAAGGAAAATCCCCCCAAAAAATTTTGTGAACACAATATTTTAAGCTAGTTTTTAAAATGTTAAGTTTTTTTTAAAATTGTCTGCTTAAAAAAACACTAGGGCTATAAAAATTATTTTTCTCCAAAAAGACACCCCAAAAAAGACCTGACATTTAAATAATGAAAAAAATTGGGTTTTTTTATTTTTTTTTTTTTATTGTTGTGTAAAAAAAGGCCCTTCCAAAAAAAAAAAAAAAGTTTAAAAAAAGTCAGTTTTTTTTTAAAAAATGTAATTTTTTTTTCCCCGATAAGGAAAAAATGTCCAAAAATAAAATTTGGGGGCCCCTTTTTTTAATACGGGGAAACAAATAAAAATTTCCCCCGATAAAATAGTAAAAAAAACAATTTTTAAACCCCGTATTTATTTTTTTTGTTTTTTTAAACCCCCTTTAATACAGCTGTTGGTTATTAGGCCCAAAAAAATTTTTGAAATTTTATAAAAATATTTTCGAAAAAAGAAAAAGCAAAATTTGGCGGGCGTGGCCCCTTTTTTGGGGGCCCTTTTTTTTTCCATTCCCCAAATTTTTGGGGGCGCTGTGGAAAAAAAAGGGGGGGAAAATCCCCAAAATTTTTAAAAATTTTTTTTTCATCTTTTTTTAAAAAGGCCAAAAATTAAAAAAGGGGGGTTTTAATTTTTTTTAACTTTTAAAAAAAAAAAAATTTGTGATTTTTAATTTTTAAATTTAAAAAATATTTTTTTAAAAAAAATAAAGCGTTATGTATTTTTTTTTTTTAAAAAATTTTTTGTCTTTTAAAAGGGCTAAATTTTTTTTAGTATCAGTGAAAAATTTTTGGGGCCCTTTTAGCCAAAAAATTTTTTTTGGGGTGGAAAAATTTTTAAAAAATTTAAAATAACCCCCAAAAAATTAAGTTGACTTTTCTTTTTGGGGGAAAATATGTAAAACAAACCTTACTAGGTTTTTTTCCCAAAAACATTTTATTTCAGATGAATATTAAGCAATAAAAAAATTTAAAAAGTTTAATAATATTAAAAAAAAAAATGAAAAAAAAAAAAAGGGCATTTTGAAGGGGGTTTTTCGTAAAAAAAAAAGCAAATGATGAAATGAGGAAACTGAAATAAAAAAAAGTTAAGAGAAAAAAAAAAAACAAACTTGCCCCAAAAAAAGGGTTTCGAAATTTAAAATTTTTTTTGGAAAATTTTTAAAAAGTATAAACATCACCCTCCCCTTTTGGGGGTGGTGGGGTGCCAGAATTGGTACTGTTTCTGCAGGCCTCTTCGTGGTCTTTGGGCTTCTGCCCGGGAGTGACAAACTCCATGGGCCCTTTCGGGGAAAAACCCCGAAAAAAAATTTTGTTTCATCAAACCCCCCCTTTTTGATCCCCCTTTAAATTGAATTTTTGTTTGGTGCCATTTTTTTTTGTTTTAAA
>NW_025786269.1:0-17217 GCF_021130785.1 Homalodisca vitripennis
AAATGGAAGTATATTTTTATGAACAATCGTTTTGTATGCTACAAGAGCGATCGTAACAAACGTTAGTTACTATTACAGGTATATATACGTAATATAATCACACATTAGTTACTATCAGGCGTGTTAGAAAAAGTCCCCACACGGGAGCGTGATAATACCTGAAACGATTACGGGTAAAACAATAAAATCTTGGTACTGCACGATACTTTATAAGCCGATTTTTTATAATGTCAGGGGCGATGGCCTCTGCAACGGGAGTTGAGGAAGGAAACCTTTAATCGGTCGGGTAGTACTTAAAATTAAAGGTGTTTAATTAGTAGAGTACAATGGCGCCAAATCCGACACTCTAAAAGGTCCACTCTTTAAAAAATGACGCTCGTTTAAATTTGTAAATGATTTATGATTGTTATGATTCTGTTCTAGATGGTTTTAATAATCTTGTCTTGGCTTCGTATGATTGTTGGAAAAGTTAAATTAGTAAATGAATTCTGGACATAAGAAATAGTTTTTAAGGTAGTTAGTAGGACTCTATTCACATCCAATAAAGGGATGGTTCTATAAGGAGTTCGGACAAAAATATTGTGACCATAAGCTAAGAAAGCATTGTAACATTGGCTTGAAGATTGTTACATCTATTTATAAGGGGCGTTGTTTAGGCAGAAGTATGAACGATAAAAGGGAATTATAATAAACTGGCCATCTGTTATTATAATAGGACAGTTACTTATTTTTAGTTCACGCCTTTGGACTTTACTTCCATGTACATCTTGCACTACAGTTTTAAAACGATGTACATCTTGAGTTATGTTTACGTTAAAATATTTAATTATGTCTTACGTACGTTGTGCGTGCACTCTTATACTTGCATATAGTTATGTCTGAAAGGTGAATGACATATTTTTAAAAGTTACTTACTAGAATAAAACACGAGTTGAAGAAAATTATTTTCTTATATTAATCTATATATATAAAAATGAAAAGCTGTTCCGTGTGTAACAGGCATCACTCACAAACGGCTGGACGGATTTCGCCTAATTTTTTTTTTAATTTGTTCGTCTTGGATCTGTAGGAAGGTTATAGAGATACTTTTTATTCCCCTTTCCCGATTCAGGATTCCGCCCCATGGTTACAGAAATACCCGTAAGAACAATGCATTGCAGCAAACATATGTTATTAAGTGAAAAGACGTCTTTTCAAATTTTTAATCAGCTGTATCTTTGTAATACATATATAATGCGACAAAAAATTGTTGTTATTTTTGACAGTAACTAAGTAAACATAAATAATTTTTGATCGTTTCTATGTAAAAACAATCATTCTTTTTTTGAACATTTACAAACGTGTCACACAATGTCAAATTTTTGATAAACGTGGATTTGATATCTTTTTTACAATTTCCTAAGAAAACAGTGTTATTTTCCATCAGTAAAAGGTTTTTAAAAAAATAGGCAAAGTATTTTTGTTTTCTCATGTAAATATTCTTTGGAAGAAATGTTTTTTCTCACAACATACATTTTTTTTACAATAATTCCCTTTGAGCAGTTATTTGACGCAATTTTAATTGGAAAATAACATAATGCCGCCAAGAAAAAAAATTGCTTTTAAGCCGTCACAGCGCACGTGCGATAGCAAACCAAAACAGAATTCGTAATTAAATCAAACTGGCAACGGACCAGCGCCGCAAAGTGTAATACGAATTGAATCGAAAGATACGAAATCAATTCAGGCAGATCAAGAATGATGCTGTCGCAAGAAGGGAAAATAAAAAAGAGAAAGCATCAAATCTTTGAATGATTAGAATTGAGAAATGCCAAAGTAATCGAGCGGGTTTGCAAAACATGATCAGGCGCATGCTATCGACCTCTCAACCATTGACACTGTTAATAACATTAATTGGAAAAACGTTATAATATAAATTTAGTATTCTTCTTTTTCGAATGCTTGATTGATGTTAGCCCAGTGTCTCTACTTGCCACGACCGAGGCAGGCAGCCGCTCGAGGTTTAGGCTAGTTTCTGCTTTAAGTATAAAAATGTCAACATAATACTCACAAACTTCGCCTCGCGTAGAAGTTTCTATTATATTTTTCTATTGCCTTTTTTTCTGTTGTACTGGAATTTACAAAATTGTCCCCAAAGGTATGATTTATAAAAGTGCCACAGGGGCCCGATTTTAAAGGTTTTTGGACCGCCCAGGCTAGGCTATCTGTGTTACTTCGCGCCACCCAGCCTCAACACGGTTTCCGGCCCGGCTTCCCTCTTGTCAATTTTTCAATAATAAAAAGTGTTCTGCTGTATTATAAGCGGCCATCATATTATATTTTTCGTAATAATAATTTCAAACTCTTACTTAATATTTAAAGGACCATATACAGAGAGAGACCATTTAGAGTATTTAAACTTTAGGGAAAGAAGAAATCAACATTCCAGCAAACTAACTAATAAAACTTTAATTATTGTTTCAAATGGTCTAATGGTACATGTATGTATAAACTGCCTATGTATAATATGGTTCAAAATTCAACGGTTAAACAGAACTATGCTGTTTTGCATGTTTCTCATTTCCTAAAATAAAACACACAACAACAACACGAACAAAAAACAGGCCAAAAATTATAGGAAAGTGCCAAAACTTGCCTCAAGGGAAAGGTATGCTTAATGCTACTGAGCATTTATTTTGTATCTTTAAAATGGGAATATGGTCGTATGTGTTTTGTAGAACCCTGTGTAGGGTAAAACATTCTTTAAAGAGTAATCAAGGGTTTTCTTATTTTTTTTACCCACTGGTTTTGTTAGGAACATATCAAAAAATTGTTGTCCATAGGCATACAGCCAAAACCTTAACATGTAGTTTTTTATTCTCTTATACATTTTTTTGTAGTATTACTATCATTAAATAGTCACAAAATTCAAAGTTCAGCACTTTGTAATGTTACTTTCAAAAAATCTGTAGGCTTATTTTTTTCAAAATAAATTAAAATGCATACTGTAATTTTAAGGCTGTTAAAATTATGTGAATTTTATCTCTTACTTCAGTATAAATGCTGCCATAATAATGGAGATTTTTATTGTTGTCCATTTTAATGAAGAAAGCTTAGTAGCTACGTATAGCCTGTTTAATTAGCGTTTTTAACTGTAAATCACTGAAAAGGATTTATAATAAATCAATGAACATGGTCAAATTGGTCATCAACTTTCTCTGGTTTATTCAAGTACATTATGTTACATAGAAATGACATTAGACTTTGGTATACAACTTGGTGACTTGAACATTTAATCACAATAACAAACAATGAGCTAGAAACTATAAAATTATTAGGCCTACTGTTAACAAAAGAACTTTTATTTTCTCATGACGATATATTCCCTGATTAAACAAAGTCTTTCTTCCGTGCTTTTGATGAGGCAAACGCATCGATCAAGTCATCAAACGGAACGAGCTGTACATAGTCACTTTCTATAAATAAGAGAGCGAGTGCCTGGAGTTTTTTCTTGCCGTAAGAGTCGACCTCAAATAATTCTTGACTCGAGTAAGAGCAGAAAAGGATCTTTCTCCGCTGCAATTAGACACCGCCATGCTCAAGAAGATCCGCAATGCCACTTCCACGTTCGGAAAAAGAGATTCAAGTTTTAGGGTTTTTACATGTTTCAATAGCCTGTAGGCTTTGAGTCCCGGTCGGTTTGACTTTCTTCTTTTCCTCCATTCTGTCTGACAGTACATTTTCCTCTTCATAGAATGTATTATCATCTTTAAAAAATTTTTGAAGATACAAACACTCATCTGGAAATGAATCATCTAGGTCTGTTGAATATTCATTCATTAGCTTTGTTGCCTTTTCCTTCAAGATTGAACTCTCAATTTTATTCAAATTCCATAAAAAGTTGAAGGAGTCTCGTTAGTGTGACATAAATTGATTTTCTCCTTGTTAGTTGCCCTAGGAGTGTATCAATTGCTTTGTAGTAACAATTTATCAGGAATGATTTCCGCCCATCAAACTCAGTGTGCCCCTCTTTGCTTTCTCCAAAAGGGATTTTTGGTTTCTTTTTCCTTGTATTGTCTTGTTTGTACTCTTGAGAATTGCACATAAGCTTTGCCTCACTTTCAAAGTTAGAAAATTGTTCCTCATTTCTTAATGAACTTAGAAAAGACTCTAGGAGCTCGTACGAAAGTGCTGTCTGATCTAAGTCTCCATCTTCAGATTGAAGTCGTACACTGATGTCATGAAACTTCATGAGTACTTTATTCCAAAAACAAATCATCATGGTCATTTCCAAAGACTGGAGCTTCTCTATCAGTTGTTTGGCTTCAAGTCGTACGTCTTTTTTATTTTCTTCGTTTGAAGTGATGTCTTGTAACGCTGCGATTATTTGTTTATATGACTTGTGCATGGCTTTACTGGCATCTGCTCTTGCACTCCAGCGAGTTTTCGAAAGGGTCTTGACTGTCAAACATTCTTTGTCATATTGCGACAAGAGAATTTCCTATCTGTGTGTAGATGAATGGAAAAAGTTGTACATTTGCTGTGCCAGGGCAAAAATATTCAACAGAACTACTACTACTTTCTGCAGCGGTCGAACCTACTAGCTGTAACGAATGAGCTGCGCAAGGAACGTAGTGAGCAAGAGGATTTTGCTCTTTGATTCGATTTTGAAGCCCCTTGTAACACCCAGGACATGTTACTTGCATTGTCGTAACTCTGACCTCTACAGTCACTGATATTTAAGTTCAAACTTTCAAGAGTATTTATCACAGCCTTCTCCATATCTTCCCCTTTATGGCCACAATTTGGGATGAACGTTATGAACCGCTCATTAGGTGACCCGTCAGGTGCTACAAAACGAATTGACAAAAGTCAATTGATCCACATTGGAAACATCTGGAGTAGAGTCGACAATAATCGAAAAATACTTAGAAATAAATTCTTGATATCTGTCGCGATTTTGGATTTAACATTGTCAGCTAACAGAGTAATAAACTCGTTAACGATCGTGGAAGATAAGTATGAGGGGCACTCCTTTACCTTTTCCTTTCCGAAACGAGCAACATGGTCAGCCATGAAAGGATCAAACTTGCACAAAAGCTCGATACAGCCAAGGAAATTACCATTACTGGTTGACCCCAAAATTTTCATATTCACCATAAAACGGAAGCCCTCGAGAAGTTAAATACTTAACTACTTCAACAACTCTTGACAATACATCTCTCCAATACTTCACTTCTACTTGATGCTGCTCAAGTAGTTTTGCATCAATTCTCTGAGGTGCATTCATCCGGGTCAAATATTTGTTCACACATTCTCTGTGCTCTAGACTATTATCATGTTCTTGAATTTTGTGTGAATTTTTCCAATCATTAAAGCCGCATGTAGCTAAGGCAGTCGTCCCCCCATAGAGCTTACAAGGAGCACAGTATACATAGCCAGTTGATTTGGAATAAACTAAAATGAGTTCTTTTTACAATCTCTCCATTTACAAGTTTTTTGAAAAAACAAGCTTTGTTCAAATAAACGGTTTTTGGTCAGAATACTGCCGCTTTGATTGGGAAAAATCCCCACTGTCATTTTGATTGATGCTGTGCACTGCAAAGTATTCACGCAATGCCTCATTTACCAGCCATAAAGCGGGATCATCAAGATTTTTTGAATCGGTTTACCTCTTTATTTGCTGGTACACAATCTTGCAACTGATGTCCCAAATCTGCTATTTGCTCGGTTTGATGGTGGTGAAGGGGACGTGTACAGGTGCAATTTCCGTTGTGGTGTCTGAGACATCGGTAGCAGTGGCACTGGCAGGCTGCTGAATCACTTCCACTTCCACTATAACACCGCTGTCCTCACTCACAACGTTTCGTTCAGGTTCCCGTGACGACCGGCAGTGTCTCAGCAGAACAACTGGGGAGTTTCGGGTTTATTGAAAAAATCGTCTAGTCTATGAATTTTATTTAGAAGAGCACTTTCCCGTTCGTTACGCTCCCGGGCCCGTTTACGGTATTCGGAACCACTTGGTTTTTTACTCATAATGTAGCCTACATATGTAAAACAAGCAAAACCACTGCTTCTTCTAATATTTCAGTATCAAACACTCTACTCGACTTACGAATAAATGTCAGTGTTTATAATAACGAGCAATGACACCAATTAATCACAACGAAAGTCCAAATAATTCATAGGCCATAGGCCTAAAACAAACAGTGCAGACGAGGAGACGAGTGACTGCAGCTGCAGCTACACTCTGTCTCTATCTGTCAGAGAGCGTCAGTGTTGCAAACGGCGAAGGGCGGCGGCCGGCGGCGCCCCTCGCGCGAAGCAAAATTTCCCTTTTAGTTTCCCTACCGTTACGATAATTACTATGCGTTGTCACTAATCGCTATTAATTAATTTCTTTTTCTACTTAATAGTTATTTTTTAAGTAAATGGAGTATATCTAAGGTCTAGGTGGATGTGTAAATAATGTACAAAAATGTATAGTGAAGTTTTAGACCATACCATTTTATTTACTACATATAAAAAGCTCTTCATCTTGAACTCCGAAGCGCCCCCCTAAAATCGTCACCGGTCTCGCGCCCTAGGCTGCAGCCTACTTAGCCTACTGGTTAATCGGGCCCTGTAAAATGCATGTAGTGAAATGTTAAAAATACTGTATCAAATTATGCTTTCTATTTACATTTATTTTTGTCTGAAAGTTCTCTTAAAAATGTGCCTAACTTTTTTTGTGATTCAAAATTAATTCAAGCAACCTAACACCGAATCATGCCTTAATTTTGGTCTCATTAATGTTTTAACACAGAAAGAAAAAAGACGAATGACTGTTGTTTTCTGTGTTTAATGTCATAGAAGCAATTCCTCTTTAAACGTACTGTTATTCACAATACACTAATTTTGTTTTCAAGGTCAACGTTTTCTTGAATCATATGATTGGTCTTCAGTTGGGGTACATGGAGAGCCAGACTGATCCGAAGAAAGCTCTTACTTTAACCGATTTCATGTAAGTATTTTAATGTGATCTCAATTTTGATATAAGTCTACGAGGATGGTTAGTGCAGTCAGAAATATAAAAATATCTATCGTATATTAATTTAGTTTCGGTTGGTGGTATATCTTTTAAGGGACCAGTTTTCAGCAGCAACGAATATTTTTGTAATCTAGAAATAGGTGGTAACCTGAGGGAAAACAAATCTAAGTAGTGATATATGTGCTGGAACCCTTCTCTCTGTAATGTTTTGGCCAGAACTTCAGAGCAATTAACTAGTGTGTGTTTGTGACGAAAAAGTATATTTTTCTAGGCATTATTTTGAATTTGACCAATCCGATGCATTTTATACATCTTTAACATTTTTCCCTTTTTCACATGATACATTAAATTTATTAGTAAAATACTCCGATAAACAATGTTTTCCTATGCTCTTCAGGAAAAAATTGCTTTGTTTCAGATTTTCTAATAGTGAATCCATATTTCATGTAAAACTTCTTTAGATTCTCTGTGTCACTTAGGTGATATTTTAATTATTACCTACTAATTAGGATTTAATAGGATTTAAATAATACGGCACATGTTCACAACACAATGTATTCTTCCAACCATCTTCTTAAATCTAGCTTAAATGGAGGTGTGTGCCATTACAATACTGGTACACTGCCACATTCATATCAATATAGATATGTACTACGGTATATAAAATATACAACATATTACCAATATGTAACATCCTCAAAACTTTCAAACAAAAGTTATCTCTAAACAAAGTCATTCAAATGAGCAGGCTTTCTGATAGCCCGACCACATCTAGTTGTTTGGTTTTGCCACTGGCCTATTCAGGAAACAACATTAGGTCTTTCAACAACATTTTTCTATATTGTTATCATTTGGCCCTACCCACATCATTTTCTACAATTAAATCATAATAATTATTTTTACCAACTTCATAATAACATTTTCTCAAACATTACTCTATTTCTACGATACACTTTGCCCCATACATACTACATAGCTTCGTGGGGGAAACCTTAACTTTTCAATTAACTTTACCACCTATCCAACTTTTTACCTTTTTTGAATCAAAACATTATCACCTTTCCTCAAAACTACCAAGTGACTTTGATGTTCTGTCATAATATTTTTTAGATTTTTCATTTAGGCTACTTCTGTTGACATTAACTATTTTAGGCTTGAGGTCATTAGTATTTACAGGCAATTTTGACTTTAACACTCTATTCAAAAAACAATTGGTGCAGGACTGACATTCACATTACTAAGAGCAGTATTTCTGTAATCTAAAAGTAACAACTCAATATCCTTACCACTATCCTTGGCCCGTTTCAAAAGATTTTTTGCTATATTGCAACAGCTTTTTCTGATCTACCGTTACTTCTAGGATAAAATGGACTACTTGTCACAGTTATGAAATTGCCACTCATTGGCAAAAGATTTGAACACTTGAGAACTATAGGGAACATTGTCTGAAACAAAGCGTTTCTGGCACACCCAAACTGAGAAAAAATATTTTTCAAAACTCTAATAACACTGTTGGCTGACTTATCATACAATTTTCTCAATTCTACCCAGTTAGAATAAGCATCAGTAACTACCAAATAATTTTGACCACCATAATCTAGTATGTCAACTATATACAAATTGCCACGGCCTACTAGCCGTTTCGTAAGACATTAATGGTTCTTTTTACGTTTGCAAACCTATATTTTTCACATATCTGACAGCTCAAAACTAGGTTTTCAATGTCTCCGTTTATGTTTAGGCCAATATAGAATTTGCCTTGCTCTGGCTTTACATTTAACTACACCAAGGTGAGATTCATGTACTAAATTTAGCATACTTTGTCGCAAAAACAGAAGGAACGATGAGTTTGTTACGAAAAAAATAACAAACCATCTTCATAATGATATTTCATCTTTAACTTTATGATAAGTTTTTCATTTCATTACTCAAACTTTTATATGAAGGCCATCCTTCATGTATGTATTTAACAATACCTTTCAAAACACCTATCATTTCTCAGTAGCACTTTTAAATTATAGTTTTTTACTTCAAGACATACTTAACTGATTTTTTAGGCTATTAACCATAACAGATTTTTTCAAGTTCACTATTCAAATAACTTTCATTCTTTTCATTCATTTTACATGAAACTTTTCTATAAAATAAATGTGCTAAAATATTAGATTTTCCAGGTAAGTATTTAACTTCCAATATTTATACTTAGGTAGATTAAGTTTAAACTTTTGTAACCTATTAGAAACCTTATGCATGTTTTTTTGAAACAATTGAAATCCAAAGGCTTTATGATCAGTATATTACAGTAACCTTTTGACCATAAATAAATTTATGATACTTTGACAGGGCAAAACACATAGCTGCCATCTCCTTATCTATTATGGGATACCTTATTTTCTGTATCGGTTAACGCTTTAGAAGCAAATGCTATCGGATACCCTTGTTGATAGGGGGGGGGGCTCCAAACCCAAAATTAGATGAATCAACAAAAATTTCACACTCTTTCTTAGGATCAAAGATTTTAAGCGATGTTGCCTCAGCAATCTTAGACTTAAGTTTTTTGAACGCTTCTGAATGATCTTTTGTCCACAAAAAAAATCAACATCTTTTTTTAGCAATTGCCTTAAGGGCTCAGTTAACTGACTCATGTTATGTACAAACTTAGATAAGTAGTTAGTTACACCTAACACACTTTGCAATTCTTTTTTACTTTCCGGCTCTTCTAACGCAACAATACTTTTGACACGTTTCAGGCTCTGGAGTTACGCCTTCTTTAGAAAATATCATACCAAGATATTTTGACACTGCTTACTTTATACTGTAATTTTTTAGCATTGAACTTAACATTATTTTTTAACGCTCTTTCCATTACATGTTTTAAAACTTCATTATGTTCTTTTTCTGATTCAGTTGCAATTATGAAGTCATCAAAATAAATTCCTACATTAGGAATATCACCAAAACATTTGTACATTATATTTTTGAAAAGATTTCCGGACTTACTCTTAACCCAAAAGGTAGTTTGTTGTACTTATATTTACCAAAAAAGGAGTTATGAAAGTTGTTAACAAGCTACTTTCATGATCTAATTCAATTTGATGAAACCCATCTTTCATATCAAGTACAGTACAGTAAAAACAAGACTTTCCTCTCAACAATAGTTTCTAACTCATCTGCAAAGGGAATTGGATAAGGATCCAATTTTACACAATCATTAAGCTGAGCAGGATCCAAACATATACATAAGGATTTATCTGGTTTCTCTACTATTACAATGTTATTAACCCAATCAGTCGGATAGTCTACAGGTTTCAATTATTTTATTTTTCTTTTAGCCTATCAAGGCCCTCTTTTAGTTTAGGTTTGACTTATTCAGGAATTCTTCTAACAGAATTTATTACAGATTTAGCATTTTCTTTTAACTCTAGAGTCATATTTTTTAGGGAACTTTCCTACTCCAGTAAAGACATTTTTATGTTTATTTACAAAACTTTCTTTTAGTATCTGAAGCTTAGACCTACTTGCAAATTATTAACTCTTTTAAAATCAAATTCAAACTTTACGCAAGCAATTAATACCAAGTATTGGGACAACACTTTCGGGTTTTACTACTACATATTTTATCCTGTAATTTTTTTTACCATCAATCTCCGAGTCAAGAACAATATTTCCTAAACAACTTAACTCTTGATTGTCATAGCTTAGAATTCTACTATTATTAGGCTCAAGTCTTACCTTAGGTAACTTCAACTGATTCAACACATGTAATGGTAACACATTGCACTGCGCACAACTATCAAGTTTAAAACTCACATTTTGATAATTTATTTTCACATTTTGCATCCACGACAACACTTCCACTTTCTTCTCAAGACGGTTTACCTCTCTGGATACATCTGCTTTGGACTGGACCTCCCTGGACACCTCAGCTTTGGACTGGACCTCCCTGGACACCTCTTCTTTGGACTGGACCTCCCTGGATACATCTTCTTGGAATAAGGCGCCTATGAAAATATCTTCCATGTCTTCTCGCTCCATCGTAGCTTCATGAACGGTTGTCTTAAGTTTTGGTTTATTTTTATTTGCTCCATAACAACCAATGGCATAATGGTTCATAAGTCCACATTTCCTACAAGTTTTTCCATACGCAGGACAATTAGTCCTAGTATGCTCAGTTCCACATTTTAGACACTTATACGTTTGTCCTTTATTAAAATCTTGACGAGCTCCTTGACCTCTTGATTGGTCGCTTAGTTTTTGGTTTGGACTAAAATTATTGTTTTTAGGCCTATCATTAGTGAAATACTTAGGTCTTATATAACCTTTCTTCTTGATTGCATGCAAGCCTACGCTATCTGCAGTACCTAGGCCTACCTTGCCTTGAATCACCTGTGCTTGCTGCCTACTCAGTTCAGCAGCTCGACACTGATTTCAACGCCTTAGACAAAGTTAAATCGCTTTCTCTAAGTAGAGCTTCCTGTAACTGTTTGTCGCTAATACCAATCACTACCCTATCTCTTATTAGACTGTCTTCGTCTTTCTTTAAAATCGCAAAGTTTGGCTAGAGCTTTCAATGAGGTAACGTAATGATCTATAAGTTCATTTTCTTGTTGTATTCTACTAAAAAATTTATACCTACAGTACACAACATTCTTCTTAGGATTGAAGTATGCATCATAGAGTTTCGATCACTTTTTTGAAAGTATCTGCTTCGTCTTGTTTAAATGTATTATAAATTTCCATACCTTCATCCCCTATGCAATGTAAAAGCATTGCTACTTTAACCTTGTCTTCTTTTCCATCATTGCCTGATGCAAGGAGGAAATTTTCCAAACTTTTGTTTGTTTTTTTCCCTTGGGGCGGCCTACTGCCATGCACTTAAGCCTCAAGGGCTTTTTGCGCACCCCGGAAACACCATGAGGCCTACCAGTCTACAACTTCAGCAGTTTTCAACAAACCGCCGAAAAACAACCTATCAGGTCCTCCTGGGAAAATTCACCACCCCTGTCCATGCTACCAAAGATGGCATACCGCTCTCTTGCTATTGCAGAGCAATCAAAGAGCAGGTGCTCAGCAGTCTCCTCCTGCTCATTACACCTTCCACAGAGCGGATCCTCCTGAAGGATGCCAACTCTGTGTAGATGCTTTCCTCAGGTGACCATACACCCGTAATGAGACCAAATGACCTTAGAAGACATTGATCTGTTTAATGAGAGAAGGTCCGAAGCCACCTTGGAAGAAGGTGACTGTAATACCATTCTACTCACTCTCAAACCCGGATGCAACCTCCACCTTCTCCCATGCTCCGCTCCACGGCAAATTCCATTTCGAGACAACCCTTAGAGGATTCACACCTTGGAACACCGCAGAAACGGTTTGAGGGCCCGTCATAATTGTTTGCTGAGCCCTGGTTGGCCAGGGCATCAGCTCTTTCGTTCCCAAGAATCCCCTCATGACCAGGAACCCAACAAACGGTTACATTGTTGATTCTGGCAAGGGAGGAAACGGTCTGATAGCAATCCCAAACCAGTTTTGGATTTGATTGCACAGGAATCCAGCGCCCTTCAGCGCTGCCTGACTGTCCGTGAAAATGTTAATCGTTTTGCCCCTATATCGCAGACGAAGATTCTCACGAGCACATTCCATAATGGCTGCGACCTCCGCTTGAAAGACTTGTCGGACACTGACCCATAGGAACCACCAGCTCCCTACATGGTCTCACTCCCAGAATTCCAGCGCCTGTGCCGCTTTTTGTTCTAGAGCCGTATGTGAACCATTCGAGCTCCGCTGGTGGAAGAGGTTTCCTTCCCTCTGACCAATCATCCCTAGAGGGTACAACAATCCTAAAGGGTTTGTCAAAGGAAAAACTTTTGTGGCATCTGATTCAGAGATCATGTGCAAAAACATCCTCCTGTATCAGAGTGCTAATTCTGCAGTGCCCACCGCTGCAGCCCGACCAGAGTCCCATCTGCTGAAGACAGTAGGCACTCCTCCTGGCCATAGCTCGAATGACAATGTCCAGGGGGGCGAGGGTTTAAGACAACAGTCCAGAGCCGCGCCTGGCGCACTGGGAAAAGCCCCAGTGATAGCGATGCCAGGCCATACTTTGGATACCCGCCAGACGTGCTACCACAGTCTTGGCTTCCGTTTTTGGCCACCATACGACATTGGCTCCGTACATTAGTGCAGGTCTGACCACGGAAACATAAAGCCAGTACAAGAGTCTCGGCTTCAGTCCCCCTATTAACATTACTTAAAAACAAGGTTATCGCGATTATTACTTCACGACACTAATTTTACAGTATTCACACCTGACACCATGTTTAATATCACTTAGGTGATATTTTAATTATTACTTATTAATTAGGATTTAATAGGATTTAAATAATATGGCACATGTTCACAACACCAATGTATTCTTCCAACCATTTTCTTAAATCTATCTTACATGGAGCTGTGTGCCATTACAATACTGGCACACTGCCACATTCATATCAATATAGATAAGTACTATATAAAATATATAACATATTACCAATAATGTAACACTCTGAAAGATACAATTCATTCCAAATAATGTGAAATACAGAGTAATTAAAGCGTGTAGCTTGATAATTGTTGCCAGTCCCTCAATAAATTAGACTAACTGTAAGTAACAAATAATTATTGTTTACGTACAACTAAATTCGCAGATGTTCAGTCATATTTATGACTCTTATCAAACCGCTCACGATGTATTATCAACCCTAACGTAAAGACAAAGTAGTAATAATTTCTGAAGGTCAGGAACCAAATATGATATCAACGACTTGAAGGCGAATTGTGTAGTGCTGCCAATGATGAACTACCAGATTGTTACTATAGGCAATGAACCAGCCTATTTTTTGTATAACGAAATGGTCATAATGATCGGTACTCGTTTGTAGTTACATGTGTTTATGCCTTGGAAAATTACAACTAAAGTCATTTTGATTAGAATCAGAGTTCGTTCTTCAAGTATTCTTTAAGAAAATGAAATGTCTCTCCAGCAATCAGGTAGTTTGTTTCGTCTGAAATATTAGGGAAGGGATGCTTTTTTTATTTATCCCATCATTAGGTTAAACAGTTTAAGCTCCAGCATTGGTTTCTTCCTAAAGAGTATAAGACGGTGAGATGGTATAGCGAGATTTGAGGATTGCGTTATAATCATGACTATCTAGGTGTTTTGTTTGAATTGAGAAGAATAGAATAGAAAACTCTCTTTATTGCAGGAATATACAAACTCAATTTCAAATGAATTGAAACAAATAACACATGATTTAAAACAGTTCACAAATAAAACAATAATTACTTACAAACTAACAATAATTACTAATAAAATTAAAATATGTACTATAATATGTAAATTCCTGCAAAAGGTAGCCCTTACAGGCATGAAGCCCAGTTATAAGGGAACCCTATGCTAAGGTTTGCCTCCCCAGTAAAACAAAATTAAATAAAATCTTATATTAAATTGAAAAACAATGACTTTCATAATAAATTTAATATCTATGTAAAAAGAGTTTGCCAAACTAAAAATAATAATGGTAAAATTAACACAAACTTATTAATTTTATCATAAAAAATATAAACATATATTATAATATAGTACTTAATTTTATAATAACAATTTATATAAATATACCATTTATATTGTATTTTAAATATACTAGAGCTAAAAAAATAAAATATTACTACATTTATAAGGTTTGCGAAATCATATTAAGACACTTTCTCTTAAAATCCATAGTTTTTAAAGATATATCTAAAACTACTAGCAACATTGTTTAGCAAATTAAATGCCGTCAACAATGGTGAAGTGCTATGCCTCACCGTTCTAGCATACTCCACGTTAGAGCAACCTACTGATGTTATTTTTATGATGTTTATTTTATGATGATTATTTCTTATGATGTTTATTCTTTGTTCTCATTTCAAACTCCGTTCGGTGATGTAATAAAAGATTTTTAGAAGTTAATTGTACAGTTTGGATTGTAATATTGTACATACATTTGGGAAATAAATCAATTCAATCAATCAATCAATACTTGCTCGTCTCGGCACATGCCACGGCACACCCGCCAGCAGCTCGGGGTCATCCACGGACCCAGACATGACACCCTTAAGAAAAACAAGGCTTGCGACCTTTCTCCTTACATCCAAAACGATGGAACTTAAACATCTCTAAGAGCTCTACATATCTGACTGTGTATATAGGGATAAATACGGAATCCAAATACCTTAAAAAACCAAGTTCTTAAAAAACGTTTCTGAACTCTTTCAATAATTTCAATATATAAAGCTTAATGAGGGGACCAGACAATACTTGCAAACTCAAGTTTTGATCTAATTAATAACTTGTAAAGAGTAGAAAAGTATGTGGATATTGAAACAAACTGCAAGTTCGAGTTATAAATCCAAGTGTGCTGAGGGACCTACTGACCGTATTGACAATATGCTCACTAAACTGCAAATCTGATGTCATTATAACTCCCAAATCTCTGAATCTTCCAACTATTTCTAAAACTGTGCCATCGATATTATATGGAAATAAAACTGGATGTAACATTCTATAGAATGACATAGTCGAACACTTAGATACGTTCAACATCAATTTATTGCAGCTACACCACTGATTAAGTGATTCCAAGTCGTTTTGTTATAATTGCGCAATCAGATGGCAGTTTTACTAATGAAAAAAATTGTTAAGTCATATGCATACAATAGAAAATTACTTCTTAGAATGTAGGTAAGATCATTAATAAATATATTAAAACAAAGAGGACCTAAATTACTGCCTTGAGGAACTCCAGAGGGGGCTAGGAAGGAATCGGACTTGTATCTCTGGAAGGAAAACAAATTGTCGTCTAATTTTTAAGGTAAGAGATAAAAAATTCTATTATTTCAGCTTAAAATCCACAGTAGTTCATTTTCTTCAAAAGAATAAAATGGTCAACCTTATCGAACGCTTTTTGACATGTCCGTATAAAACAACATCGGCTTGATGCCTTGAGTCCAAAGCTGAAGAAGTAAAATGAACAAAATTCACCAGATTTGTACTTATAGAACGCGAAGGCATAAACCCATGCTGACAACTGCTGATATATTGTTTCATATAAAAGGATACATGATCAAAAATTATTAGTTTCAAACAATTTAGCTGGAGTACATAAAATAGCTACGGGTCTGTAATTGGGGATTTCAAATCGGCTACCCTTCTTTAATATTGGGAGTTATTTTAGCGATCTTCCAACAATCCGGAGAACACTAAACACAGGTTAAAAATATGACAGAGCGGTCTCTCAAACAAATTCTGAACACCCTTTGATAGTGTAATTAGGAATCAAATCAGGCCCGTATGAACGCTTAGGACGGAAGTTTTCGAATCGCGGCAGAAACCTCGCTCACAGAAATGGAACGTAAAATTAAAATTATTGACTCCATTCATGACAGGAGATTTATTAATCATGTCTGGGTCCAAGAACTCCCCGCGGTCGTAAACCGAACTGAAATATCGAGCAAAACCCAGTCGCTGCGCTTCAAGGGGACCATCATCAACACGTCTAATTTCCCCAGACAAAACCGCCTGACCCCCCCCCCCCCCGCACGGGATTTATTTATGGGAAAATATTTTTCAATTAATGAAACCTTCAAAAAACATTTATAGATCACCTCACCAGATTCTCCACCTTGACGATTTATCGATAACGTCGAGGCATTTGTCAATATCTTCTCGTTGGGCTCGTTAAGTTAAAACCTTTACTTTCGTCTATTCTTGTTCATGTGTAGAAAGCGATCGACTTTTCCCCATGGCTTTTGATTTCCTCACGAAATTTCACGCATTTACCTTTTTTGATTCCATCACGAACTTCACGCACCTTCTCCTTAATCAATAGGCGTTTGCAGTTGAGTACTGCAATGAACTCTAAAATGTCACTCTCACTCAGATTGATCTTAGTCTTCCACTGTAGGTTTGTTTTTCTGGGGAGGCATGGCACGCAATTTGCCTCGGCGATTAAGGACAGACCGGTTAAACCTTGAACTGCCCAACTCCGCCCGTCGCTGCCTGAACAAAAACTTTGTAAGTACCAAACTTGAACACTTTGAAAAAAAAACTACACTTTCCTTAGGACAAAACTTTCATGAAACCTTTAACAATAAACGTTACAAACATGTATATCTAACACTATGCT
>NW_025786270.1:0-56720 GCF_021130785.1 Homalodisca vitripennis
TTGTAAATGGGTAAAGTTGAATAAAACATTTACTAAAATTGGAATTTGAAATTCTTGCTAAACACAGTTAAATTCTAACTCCGCGCGTGGTGATTGGTCGGTTTTAGTTCGTCGTTTGTTTGGTCGCACTGTTATGACAGGTTTAGAGGTTTATAATTTGTTTATTTTAAATGTTTGACTAACAATACGCGCTGTTTCTCTTCTCAATCGACTGAATTACGATTGATTGCAGAGTGATTTAAACTAATAATTTACTTAACACTATCAACATTTGTCAATAGTATGACATAACCTATAAACTCAGTTTCTCAACTTTTGTGTCAATCTAACAATTAATCAATCAATCATAGTTTACGATAATGAAATATCAGTGTACAATTATTTACCTTTATTGTTGTAGTTGTTGTAAATGACGAATCTAAGCACATCCACATTTTCACGAATAAACATAGTTATCTGCTTTATCCCGTGCGGCGGACCCACAGTTATCTGCTTTATCCCGTGCGGGATCCCCGTGCGGCGGACCCACTGGCCGGCATCGTAACGTTACCGGGCGTTACAACTTTTTCATGAGTGACTCCCGAGCCGCAACCTAATTTAAGACGTTGTCACGTCAATAAAAAATCAATATTATATACATTAAAAAAATAAATAAATAAATGATCTGAAATGTTTATATTCCAACTGTAATATAAAAACTATTACTTGAAAAAAAATCTTCTAACGTAATATAAATTACCGTACAATTAATAGCAAGAAACAGGTTGGATCTTTGATAAACCAGTTGTGAGAGATATACTTATTTTTTGTGAGTACGTTAGTATTGTTAACTAGAATGTGTCCAGTAAGGAAAGGATCGCAGTGTACAGAAAGCTATTACTGGAACACCTGCTGTAGCAGGATCGAGGATTATCTTGTCTTGTACCGTACTGTACTAAATCTGTCTGATCGTCGACCCCTACTCCAACCCTGCTGTGATATTACATACATGGAAGTTAATTTTAACTAAAATTCATAATATTAAACTAAAAAAACAGTTAGTAAAATTTCATTCAAAAAATGAATTATAATTCCAGATACCGATGAACTGGATAAGTAGTTCATTTTAGGTAACCGTTTACAAGTTACGAAACTGGAATTATAAGTCCATAATGAACACATATATGTGTATTAAAACTAATTTAATAAGTTTAAATAATATATCTTGAATCATTATTAGTCAAATAACAACAATTTAAATGAATAGTGTTTTAATTATAAAGGTAACTCTAATTAATTTATTAAAGATGTAATGTGAATGTGAAATGCGAGCAAAGTCAACGCGCGCCAATGTTCAGCCGCAAACTATGACAGAGGGTTGAAGGTACTAAATTACACACCTAATGGAGGGTGCAACTTTGACGTTGCCGTAGAGGGAGGTTCCGGTCAGGTATTTCGCTGAACACACCTTTATTTGTGCCCGAAGTACACAAGGAGGTGAAATAAGTTTACTTTGTTAAAAGGGTAAGCGAGGTGTTGTCTTTTTTATGGAAATAGCAAATTTCTGACATTTCATGGGTACTGAATGCCACACTTTATAAAATTAGGGGTTGAAAGTATAGAACAAGAAGTAATGGTCCTGAAAAATGAGTTGTTTTCTTTTGCCTTATAATGGTATAATTTTCCATTAATACTCCCCATCAAATAGGTGGAGTTTTGTAATGATGACATCCTCGCAAAGTTCAGTTTATAAAGTAATTTTTCAATTAAGGGTCATACTAAAAGCACACCACATACTTACAATTTATTAAATAGTAAAATAAGTTATTTGTGACTCTTAATTTTTTTGCATGTATATTTTACAATATTTTGTTTAATTTATAGTTTTGGTTATAGTGCCATGTGATTACATTTTTGCACACACATATGCAAACTATAACTCATAATAGTTCATGGTACTTTCAAACTTGTACTGAAAACACAATAAAGAGAAAATATAAAAAATACTCAGCGTAACAAAATCTTAAATTTAAAGTGTCAGTCAAGTAAACATTTTAAGTACGAAAAGATCTTTCCTTTTGACAAAATACAATCTTATTATAAAAAACACTGTGTTAATACAGTTAGTAATATCTTTTACTACATATAACTAATTTTATTCAACTAGGACATTTTATTTTATCTTGTGACAACGTAATATCACTTGATAGAAAAAATCCTGGTACTATAAAAATTGTTTGTGCACTAACGATCCTCTTTACTTGCGTCGACAAGGATAGCATATGTGGGAATAGGGATATTACGGATTTAAGACTAATGAACGGCTATCCCCAAAAACCTCTATGCCAAATGCAATTTCTAGTTATAAAACTCTAACCACAGCTTACTAACATTGATAGTGAATTTATAGGGTTTATTTGGCAAAGGCTATCACACGAGAATCTGAAAAAAATAAATTTATGTCGCTATACACACTTGAGATCAAACTGACCTTGAATAAACTTCAACGTGGAATTTAACATTAAAGCTTCATTTCTATGTCGAAAGTCATAATCAGTATATTATTAATAAGTTATTAATGAACAATATTCTGGTTCAATTTTGATATTTGGCCTACTAACATATAATAACAAATATTGTTACTGGCTATAACAACTAGTTATATTAATGTATATATACTAGTTTTGAAATGTTTAAATACTATCTAGTCATAATAGAATTGAACATTATGGTAAACGATAAAATTATATCTTTAATAAAGATGGTTAAAGTACGCCCATAATCCGCAGCGCTTCTTATTGCTGTCCGCTAGCAAGGACGAGGATATAAACCATATTAAAATGATTTGCAATAGTTTGAAAACATCAGTCGTGATTCACTTAAATACAATTTAAAGCCTCAGTGAACCATAGAGATACAAACCATTTTGAGGAAATAATGCACCTTTTATATAGTTGTCCGACATTAATATAACTAATGCAATCTGTTTAGCCCTCTTAGTAGTTTATTAGGTTGATGAACTTGTTATATAGATTTGCGTCATTACCTCGTCAGCCGCAGAAAATGAAGTTTATTCAAAATCTAGGTAGTAATCTATCCTTTTGTAAGAAATATTCCAGATATAATCTCTTATTGATTCAATTGCAGGAACAATTTGTTTATCTAAAAAATTGATAGTAGTTGTAGAGTTCAGATTTTTTCCCAAAAAGGAACGGCCCTGATGATTAACTTCTGTCCAATTCCCATCCAAACTTTAGTTTTTTCTCTTTAAGAAGCATGCTTTTCCCAGTGTGTATTAACAAAACTTGGACGTCCCCTGTAATCAAACAGACTATGAAGGAATTTACTTAATTAATTTTCTCGTTTACAAAAAGTATCATACATTATTATTAGTGTCAAAAATCTTAAACAAAAGAAGGATAACTTAGAAAAGCTAATAATACTTCATCGTAATCTAGTTATGTTAGAAACATATAATACATCTGGTTATAGAACGCAATATTATATTAAAGGTTATTTAAAGATCCCATCTTATAGAACATCAAACATAAGAACCCTTTGTTCAAATTGTATAATAACAGCTATTGAAATGAAATGACGTCAGTGAATCCTCATTATTTCAGAGAGCCTTTTCCATCAAACTTTCAAAACTTTACTGTCCAGTTTATTCTGCAAGTCGAGGTAAGTACGGTCCTCGTTATCGTATCGTATTTAAACAGAATGAAAAACAGGTATTCTGATTGTACTTTTTCACACACGTTAATATGTAACATTAATTAGCTCTTCATTTTTCTGTCCTTGTTTGAATTAATTGTAATTTTTGTTGCCATATCAAAATTAATTTGAAAACAGCTAAATAGCTAGATGAAAGCAAAGTTCTAAAGGTAGCTATTCATAAATATATAAATAGTTTTTTTTGAATATTTTATTCATAATGGGCTTAATGAGCATTTTACATTCAATGGTATCAGGTAACAATAATATTTTTATGGAGAAACCGATCATCTTTTATGACTCATTTTGCTTGTCCCCATAGGGCCACTGGCGTGTACGAGCATGGTATCAAAACAGATATGAGGAGAGTCGATACAATACAAGGTTATTTTGTAGTGACAAAAAAATTAAACAGTTACAGACATCAGTATACGTTAATATAAAGCATTTTTAATACTTTTAATGCTAGTACAAGAAAAATAACAATGAAGTTAGTATGTTTTTAATGAACCTCACAATTTTATCTATGTTTATACAATTTATGCTCACCTCTTTTGTCTCATAAAAAAGAGTTTGTGGAATAAGTATGAACCTTCATTCACTTTGTAATAGTTTAAAAATTTGTTATATGTCATTTTATGTGTTAACTATCAAAGTTATCAATGGGTATGAAGTCGTAATTTTTCGGATACTTAAAATAATGTACATACTCAACCACATAATGAACATACAAACGAGCACTTTAATTTCGAGATTCGAGAATTTAAAAAATGCTTTTTTAGTAATCATTTTAAGCCTATAAAGGCACATTTATGGAAATTAGAATTGAAATTGACAAGTAACAATGAAAACACACGTGAGAATGATCTATTTCTATATAGATAAAGTAACTTTTCCTCCAGGTTACGCCGGAGAAATATTTGCAGCCAATTAATTAAGGCAAGGCACTCTGATCGTTTCACAAAATCGCTATCGCTACGACTTCGAGCCAAGCAAGTCGTAACATCAGCATCGTATGAAACCAAAATCGTCAATCTCACCAGACGCCAAATTGACTTCATTATTTGTGGTAAAATATTCCAGGAAAATGTCTATACTAATACTACTGAAAAGAACTGTACCAGAAAGTGAAGCTTCAAACTAAGGGCTTTGTTGGCAACAGAATACCCGATCAGCAACCAAAGTGGTTTTCTAACACCCCCTTCATAACTTTCATAAATTCAATAAACAACTTTGGTTTGGTGGTAGATGGTTTAAAATTCGTCTGCAAAAATTTTTAAACATTCAAATATTTGTTGCTAGTGACTTATAGTCGGCCTTATACGATATATTATTGTTATTGACGTGATTTTCTAAACCAATCTGAATACATTTTAAGCAGCTCGTATATACTCGTACTTATTAATTATAATTAATTAACGAATTATTAGGTATTATTAGTTTGTAACTCATTATAAACTACGTATTTAGGAATCAATATTTTATTTAAATACAACCATTCATTTCAGTATTGTATGTTATATATTTATTTACGTAATGTGTAGATTATCATGCAAATTCATTAGATCAATCAACCTGTAATGTGACACTGATGGTACACTTCTAATGTTTTGTTACGTAAATAAATCTTTGTACCAAATTGCAACTTTAATATGTAGTTGAAGTCCTTAATGAAGGTCTCATTTGAGAAATGTAGATTATAAAGCATGTTTGTATCTCATAATTAGATCTCACATACAAAATACCGTAGAGGTGTATTTCATTTATTTATAAATAACAAATTGACATCCGTAATAAATGTAATTCTTGAAGAGGTATAAAGCATTCCCCGTTCTCAGTTATTATACAAATATTCACAAAGCGAGTCTCTCTTTTTATAAAGAGGATACACGAAGTAAACCAGGAAGGTAAAAAGCTAAACAAAAGCGAAATGGGTAATGTTAAATGCGCCTGCATTATTAACTGGTAGTAGTGGGACAAAGAAAGCCGAGATTTTCCTCCAAGAACACAAAATGTTACTATTACACTTTGTTGCTTTTTTATACCGTTTTCTATTGTAAACTTCTTCCTTTTGTCTCCCAACAGTTTACCTTTTCACTTCTTTCCTTCTACACCTTGTATAATCTACTGGTTTGTTCTTAGAACGCATTAATTCATTCAAATCTTCAAAATACGCGTTACCATAGCTTTTATCAATTATGAGTCGGTTCAGGGTTAAATATTCTTTGTGCTTTTTATTTTACCGAAAACTAACTTCACTCAGCCATTTTTTTGTTTCTACCGTGAAGGCGAGAAACGGTTTGTTGTATTATTATGTTTCACAGAGCAACCATCACGCTGTAATCAAATTATGTAGGCATTCTGTTGGATAGTGGCTGTATCCAATTCAAACATGGTTCTAAATTCCAAGATGGTGCTTTTTAGGTTTCCAAACAATTTTCTCTAAACTATTCTCTAAAAGTTCACAATATGGTTATGTACAATACCTTGTAATAGTCATACCGGCTAATTTGAAAGAAATATTTAGATTTAAAACAACTGAAATATTAATAATTTATTCCTTATGAGAATAATATAAATATATAATTCGAAATATACGTTTCGAAAAAAATAAAAATATACAAAACACTTTTTATTGCAATTTTTTAAATAAATGTTATAAGCATTGCAGAAAACTAAAAGTTTTTCTCAACATCCATAAATAACAGAATTGTGAACTATTTTTAAGTTTAAATGGCTACTACTCGTATATTGGAATGAAATGTCATAACTAGCCAATCAGCTTAGCTGAAATATTTATTTCATCAAGTTTATAAAATTTTTTTTACCAAATTCGCTTCTACAAGCCGCGGTACATATCACAGCTATATAGGTATATGTACAAACTATGGATCGAGGGGGCGGTTTTGTTATTGCTCTCGGGGTCATGTTTGCTATGTAGATATTTTTCTTCAGTTCTACATAAGAATAATTTAGGAAGGCAAATTTTTATATAAAATAACTTAAATTGCATGAACTTTACGTTTTACAACAAAAATACAAAACTACAAATTTTTTTATCTAAAATTAAGTTGAAAAACCAAATTATATCCATGCTTATATTCGGTTATAAATTCTAGAACTTTAATTTGTGGTGTAGGTGTCTAGGAAGTAGTTGGTGTTTTGTTTCCGTTTTAGCATGGTTCTTTTGCAATAAAAGTTCTTATCTTGCTTCTTAAGATGCTTTTCTGTTACTTACCAAAACCTATCTTCAGTATTATGCTACTGTTGTATGAAATATATATAGATAACACTGATATAGCAAATGAGGTTGTGCAGAGGTTTGGAAATGGTTGGGATAATGCCTGACCTTGTTAGGGTGATGTACGAAGGTGCTTTGTACTCCTTGTCTTACGGCGTATCTTAGAGATATTTTTTTCTTATATATATCGTTTTTTTCTTATATATTTATTTCTTTTTGAATAGTCACCATCTAGTAGGAAAAAGTATAACCATTAGATTTCCGGAGTGTACCTTTTAAAAGATAAATCCATTATACGTCCATATTTAATGTATTTATAACATGACAGCAAATGTATATAATAATCTACATGCAATTTAAGTTCTTGAAAAAAATGTATGTGTCGAATTTATACTTGTAGTGATATTTGACTTTAAACCTGATAAGAAGTACTGAAATAGTATATTTATGAAACATTTGATCACCTGCAACTAACAACTGAAATTCCTAGTAGCTTTACTAAGATGCTGAAAGATTAGGTGCAGTACATTTGCAATAGAGAACACAAATAGGACTTTGCGAAATAAAACATAATTATGACTACTTATTTATATTGTGAGTTTGGGGCTTTGGACTAGCAGTATAAACGTGTGTGGATA
This sequence comes from Homalodisca vitripennis, assembly GCF_021130785.1. Lineage (NCBI taxonomy): Eukaryota > Metazoa > Arthropoda > Insecta > Hemiptera > Cicadellidae > Homalodisca > Homalodisca vitripennis. The sequence goes on from NW_025786270.1 coordinate 7,573, forward strand.
TGGTGACCTCTAGCAATTCTAGTCAAATGTTTGCAGTTGCATAGTTATATGATAGTAAGCAATTTCAAGAAAGGATTTTGATGTTTATCTTTTAAGGATCTCGTTTCTCTGTTCTCGGATATTACTGACGAAGATATAAAGTGTCCTAATATGGTTATTTAGTTTTCCCATAAGTGCTCCCAATAACATACTATATTGAGGCATCGATTTATATAGAATAGACACGTAATCAATATGCAAAATATAAATTTTATTTTCCATTTTACTCATAAGTATAATAGTAATAATAAAATTGAGAATATATTAACAATAAGAGTACTACTTTAATTTATACTATACTGACTATTGTCTTGTAATTCACTCCAAAATACTGTTACTAATGGCACAATAATTTTATTTCATATCTATAGAGTAACCCCTATCGTATTTAGATAATATATTGTATTATTTCAAATTATTGTACAAACACAACACACTTATAATATGGTGAAGTATGTAAGGTTCCTGTTACATTTTAAAGACTTCGTTTTCAAAATGAGATAGTTTTCAGATATCAATTGATTATGTGAAACCTTATTCAGCATAATTTGAATACTTATATTGCTAATAAAGTGAGTTACAAATAAGTAACATCAAAGTAAAACATGATAACTAATACGGATGGGAGATATAATAATTACTCGTCATAGTAACAGAGAAAGACTTTTCAAGAGTTTGTGACGTAATTTCGTTTGAACAAAATTGGATTTAAGGCAACTCCGATGTCCGAATTTGATTTAATCCCTCGCCTCCCATTATGAAGATGTTCCCAATTTGTGAGTGTTGTTAAATTTTCAAATTGGTACAAGAAGTTTGATTTATAAATAGAAAAAAAGATATTTAAATGTTACTAATTATTGCGATACAAACATAAGTAAAATACAAAAAATACAAAACCAATATTATAGTTGTAAGGCTTTAAGAAGATTTAATTAGGAATATGTATTATTCCTACTAACAAACTTTTTAATTTAGTACTGCATACAGTTCCAAATTTTCATGAGCTGCGGTTAAAAATTAAGTTTGAGTTAAGAATTTCCGTTATCGTTGATTGTAAATTAACATAAAATACCAAACATCAAACGAGTAATTAATAAATAACCAAAATGTGTTTTAACGAAGTTTCAATGAAGAGATGTACAGGCGAAACATTTTATTTTTATATATATCTAATGAGATTAGAATCCAAGGAGGCTTGATCGACAACCCAATGGTTAATTATCCTGTGTATCCTCGCATAGTGGTTGTTCATTATGTAAACACTATACATAACATACTGTACAATACTACTGCTTGAAATTGAGTAGTTTATTAACCCTGTATCCTCCATAGTTTCATATATAAATTAATAATAAAATACAATTACTAAGCAGCAAAATAAGTTATTGTTTTACTAAAGATAGTTTTATCCTTTTGGGTTTAATTGGCTAGAGTGCCTAACTGTACCTCCCAAAGTTAGGCTACTTAAGTTACTTTATTAGTAGATACTACGTGTTGTGTGATAAAAGTTAGTTACGTATAGCTGATGAGGTATGAATCCTTAATGATTTCTCTTCTTAGGAAGCTTAACAATCCCAATATAATGTATTGTCATTAGTTGATAATTAGTGTAGCAGGTAAAAACCGATAAAATATTACTTATGAGGTTTTAATACTTCGGGAATTCAAAATATTAGGAGACTTATCTATCCTCCTGTTGTGTATTCTTATTGGTAGAAATGTATTGTCGCAGGTAAAAATCAATACCGTACTCCTTATGAGTTTGAATAGTTCGGGGTTTCAAGTATCAGGAAGCTTTTTTATTTTGCTATACGTTATTCTTACAGGTAGATAGTTAGTTTGGCAGGTAAAAAATCGACAACGTATTATTTATGAGGTCTGAATAGTTCGGAATTCCTTTTATACTGATGCATAAACTCATTCGTAAGAGAGACAAATTAAGTAAAAAACTAAAAAAACAACCATTTAATTTTATTACTGATAAATACATTTCGATCCCTGCGACATACATTGAACCAAGACATCAAAAAAGCAAAAAAAGATTATTATAGGGGGAAAATAAATGAGTCGAGCAGAAATCCAAAATCGTTTTGGGAAATTATTAACGAGCTGTCTGGTAGACATAACCACAAAGAATCGTTCCCTTTCGAGAAATACCTACCTGGCTCTTCAAATGACTTGAATTTTAAAATTGCAAATTTCTAATGATTTTAATTCCTTTTTCACGTCTGTGGGCTCTAGGTTAGCCGGCTCACTCAACTCTGGAGGGGCTCCAGTTATCAATGACGCAGACTATTCACTTGACCCTAACTTTACTTTCAATACTGTCACTCAACTCGACATAGTACGTTACGCCATGGGTCTTCGCGGAGGGTCGGCACCTGGTCATGATGGTATCTCGGCCTTCATTCTTAAGGATAACATACATTTAATCTGCGCACCTCTCTTGCACATTGTAAACCTGAGCTTGACTTCGAATGTTTTTCCGGATAATTTAAAATTAGCAAAAATTATTCCACTGCATAAATCCAATGACTTCACAGACATGAATAATTATCGTCCAATTTCTTTGTTAAGTGTTGTAGCTAAGATCATAGAAAAAATTGTCCAAAGACCAACTTGTTTTCTATCTCCAACAGTTTCAAATTATTTGCAATTCTCAATATGGGTTTAGAAATGACAAAGACATATCTGATGCTTTATTTCACATTAACAAAGGTATAAATGAGGGAATATCGAATAATAAACGTAGTATGCTAATTTTTTAGATTTAAAAAAAGCTTTTGATTCAGTTGACAGAAACTGTTTGTTACGAAAACTTGAGTTCATCGGGGTGCGGGGTAGCGCCCTCGCGTGGTTCCGTAGCTATCTCACAGATAGGTTACAGATTGTCTCGCTAGGCGAGGTGTCAAGCGATGTTTCTGCCAGTGGACTACGGCGTGGTCCAGGGTTCGAATCTTGGCCCTGTTCTTTTCTTAATTTATATTAATAATATTTCAAAGCGTCAAACCAATGGTAAAATAACTTTATTTGCAGACGACACTCTTATTTTCATTTCTGGTTCAACGTGGAAGGAGGTAAAAAACAAGGCAGAATCAGACCTTTTCTTACTAAAGAATTGGCTTGACCAAAATATTTTATCCTTAAATATATCAAAAACCAAAATCAAGCCTATTTCGTTACGTAAAACAACTGATTACCAACTCGATAATTTAAAAATTCATGTCTGTGGAAGTCCCTTTAATAACGCGTGCTTTTGCAGTGAAATAAACAAAGTGTATTCGTATAAATACCTAGGAATTATTATTTGATTCAAATATGAAGTGGACTGAACATGTACAATTCTTAAAAAAATAAATTACGGAAATATATCTTTGCTTTTAATCAGCTTAGTGAAATATTAGAAGAAAAAGAAATTAAAATGGCCTATCATGCTTATATTCAGTCTTTGTTATCGTTTTGGTATTATTGCATTTGGAGGAGCTTATAAAACAATTGTACAACCGCTTTGTGTAATTCAAAAATCTATTCTTAAAGTAGCCTTTAAAAAACATCGGAGATATCCAACTGATAATCTTTTCTCAGAAATTGGTGTCCTAACAACTCGTCAGTTGTTTGTAAAATTTATTTTAGTTCATATGTATAAACACTCAGAAAGAGTATCACATCCTCATAACACCCGCTTCTCTGAGAATGTTGGTATAGTTGTTCCGCAATATGTTAAAACCTTTTCCAAAACAAACTGCTTTTTACTTATCTCAAATTATTTATCGTAATATGTGTCAAAAATACCAGAACGTTGATTTGCTCAATTTACCCTCTCTCTTTATTTTTCAAAAAGCAAGTGACAGAGTGGCTTATTGCGCTGAGTTCGGAGGACACAGAGGCTGTTATCTCTCTGGGCCGGCCTGACCGTTGACCTCACAACATAACATAACACAATACAATACACTCTCACCGACTCACTTACTGTACCCCTCCCCCACATACCATCACCAATCATCTACTATTAATAGGCACAAGTTCTTTCAGACATAATTAGAATGAGATAGTTATATATTACATATTAGACAGTTCCAAGCTGAAACCCAGACTTACTTTTTCTAAATTATAATAAACTATGTTTATCATTGTTATTTTATTTATTTTTTATTGTTTCTTTCTTTTTTTTAATCGTAATATGTTAGTTAAACTTTCTTTTAACTTCTTCATTATCATTTCCCATATTATTAACTTAGCTCACACTGCAACTTAGTCCTACGCACAGGCTCTTGCCCATGTAGACTATTTCCTTTTTTTTATTATATCAAGGTGTTTTTAGTTATAATTAGTTACACTTATTTTAAGATTATTAATTTAAAAAATTAATCAACAGTATGCTTATTTTTTTCTTTTCTTTCTTTAGGTATGCACCATGTATATACTTGTGGTTGGGAATAAAACGATATTTTCATTCATTCATTCATATCTAGTCTCCTCTAGTTTTTTTCACTTCGTTAGATATTTAATGTAGCAGGTAGAAAATTGATAACTTATTGCAAATGAGTTTTTAATCATTTGGGATACACGTATTTAAGAGCCAAGCTGTTCTCTCATATTATTACTTCATTATAGGAGACGTAGTGTAGCATGCAACGAAGTCGATATAAAATGTGAGGTTTGTATTACCCGTAATTCTCATATTCCAAAGTGTAATTATACTCCCGTAGTTTTTATTTCATACAAGGATACGTAATGTAGTGATTATCTAAATAAATTGATAATGTATTGGAGATGAGCTTTGAATCCTTCGGAATTACTCACATTCAAAAGCTTAACACTTAGTTTTTAAAAACATTTTTGAATTGTGATATTAGATATTGCTTATTGTACCATCTCACTACTAGGTGTTTCCTTCAGTCACTAAACAGATTCTTTCCGTAAATGTCTAAAAAATTTAATCATGTACTTTAAATGCACAACATTACAGTTGTATTCACTAAGTTAAGTTCTTTATCATTTTTAAATAGTTTCCTCAATGCTGATGGCTTTATTTTGAGAATGGAACCATCTAGTAAAAGTTTGATATTACATTTTCCATTGGTTATTTCACCACTGACCTTTTAACCTCTCTTCAAATATCCAATTGGACACATAAATAATTGTGTTGCGGTTACTTTCAACTTCCAATGAAGCCTTTGTAAATATTTTAGGAATCAAGAACAGTTCAAGTTGTTATGTAATACAAATGTACACTAATTAAAAGCGTTAAGATGCGTTGTAATGACTTATTTAAAATTATTCACCTCCTATAACTCTAAAACTATATATATTAGCAAAAATAATACTATATTAAACAGACTACATTTATTTACAAAATTTCAAAACATATACTAACTACTTATGCACTGCACAAACTCCATTCCACACAGAAAACGAATAAGCAGAATAATATTATATAAAATATTATTTTTTCTTGATTTTTATAATTCAATTTCACAAAAATTCGGCTAAATTGATATTATGAATTCCAGGAATTTATATTGCCAACAGTATTTTACCGTTTAACTGGGAAAGCACTGAATTAGAAACAGAAGGGTAACAGCAGAGTAAATGAATTGGTTCATGAACAAGGATAGATGAAAGGTTGAATATTTACAGTTTTGAATTCGAGATTGTGAATAAACGTCTAAATTTAAATTTATCTGACCTTGTTTTAGTAAATTTACTAAAGCATTATGTTTATTATACTATTATAGTATGTACTTTAATGGTCATCAATAAAAGCAGGTGTCAATCTCCCCTTTCCTTGAAGAATATTAAAGAGCCATTTGAAGGGGGGATAGTGTATCAATATTCTCCACCATATTGATGTTCCCCATTTTTATTCCTTCGATTGCGGCTTATCAGAGTTTAACACTCGGCCCCCTGTATTACTTGTACAATATTCCCCTTGACTTCTCCCTTCCCCTGCGGAATTTTATCGCCTCAAACGTTGTATCCCTTGTTCTGTAAGGAATTTATGGAAAGCTTTAAATCGCTTTAGGGAAACTATGAATGGTTAAAAAGAATATAATTCCATAAGAGGTACGTTTTACTACTTGCAGCTTGTTTATTGGATAAGGAAAGCCAATAAGTTCACATAAGAACTTAAAAATGTTTAAATTTTATGGTAGTGATAACTTTTAAAAGGAAAACTATTCACCAATAATGAAATTGATATACATTTAAAATAAAAAATATAATACTACAAAAGTTGGTAAAACTCTTACATTTAAGGTCAAACAGCATTAGACTATTCATATAAAATTAAATATCGTAGGTCCTCATTATGTCCACAGCTACAGCATTTCATCAATAACAAACTCTCTTCATTCCACTGCAAGAAACTACGAGACAATGATGTAACCATTGAAACTAACTAGTTACTGAATATCTTGACAAGCACTACGGTTTAGTCTGTGACTTTACCTGTGGCTGGAGATTCAATCATTGGATCAATACCTAACGGAAGCATTTTTTAAATCAGCAAGAGTCTAAAAGTAAAAATTTTAAGTATTAAAAGAAAATAAGGAACAAAAAGTCATTATTAAAGTGAAGAGGATGCTGAATAAGACCTGAAAACCCAAAAGTTGGGAAGAGGAGGAAATGAAATGATCCAAAGATTTTCCGAACAATTATCTGTCTCAGTAAGAAGTCACAGTGATTCCGATTTGGAAGAAGATGCGAAGAATGAGATCCGAGAATATTTTGTATACAAAGCATAGCGAGAAATTAGGGAAAGATATCCTGGCTTCACATTCTAATTGAGAAAGCAATAAAATACAAGATAAAAATATCAACATCATACAGAAAGTCAGGATAGAAAAATACATACGTAATTCAAGAGACGTCGTGACAAAACTAGCATATCTTCTTCATTATTATTTTGGATGACCAGCAGGAATTATGATTATAATAATTATTGCTATAGCACACATTTTATGTTCAAAAATAAGAACCATATTAAAATTAAAGAGCCTTTATAATCAGAAATAAACAGGATTTTATTATACAACGTTTTTCTAAAATACTCAAAAGTTTTTTTTTCCATTTAATTTACAAAGAAGAAGAACAATAAAGTCTAACGGAACTAAACCTTTTTACAAAGATACATGTACACAATAAACTAATTAATTCGGTGTTATGTTAGCGTAATTTACTATTTTAGGCTATATAGCTACAAAGTGATTTGTACTGGTTGAGCTTGACTGGATCAACAGAGAATGCGACATGTTCCGTAGATTGTCGTGTGTGCGGCAAACAACCTGTGCTGTGTGCGGCAAACACGGGGTGTTTGTGATTCAAACATCGCTCAGTCAATAGCAAACATTGATGTACTCAGATTGGTTGAGATCCTGCGTTACATGGTTTACAGTCAGCCTGAATTTATAATCTTGCATCTAAGTAAATCACAATGAATGGGGAGATCAATCATAACTTCGATATATAGAAAAGAATATTAATGTTGAAATACATGCAGATTTCTAAGTACGTAATCGTTAAAAATATTATAGTGTATAATAGAGGCAAATGATTAACTATAACGGAATAATCTAAAGCAATTAGCTTTTAATACTATACTAAAATAAATTAAAGTAATATTTATCTTTAACATGAGAAGCACTAATGTGGATTGGAAAACCGCAATTAATGCAACCTAGATAGTTATTACTTGAGTGTTCACGTAATTTTCAATAATATAGCTAGAAAGCCATAAGAAACTCTACTGAAATAGTATGTAAGGCATCCTCAGACAATTGATGGCTATATAAATATAATCTGATTAAATCAAACACAAATTGAGTGACTAAAGGTTCACATCACTCTTAACCTCATGTAAGTTGCTAGTGATATAAACAAATATTTTCATACATATAAGGAATCGTATATTAGCTTTTTCTTTTAAATGTTAATTACTTAAAACAATGAAGTCAGGAAACGAAGTTTCCTATGCAGTGTTCCTTTGAAATTAGTTTAATATTTCAAGGTTTCCTTAATTGCTATTGAAAGAAGCAAGATCATTTGGATTGAAACCTTGAAGTCAAAATCAGGTAATCTCACTGTGGATTTCTTATATAGCATTGATGTGTATCAGATCCTATGTTAATTTTAGTATTCAATTACATATTAGTACTTTTTAAAATTTCAATATGTTGGATGACATTCGATATTTTAGACGGTTTTAGTTACACCTTTTGTGGTAATATTAACTCTTGTCGAATTCCATTGTTTGTTCTTGTAGTTACAGGAAATTTATAAATTTATACTTAACATTTGAAAGGAGTAAATAAATATACTGAATTTTGTTTTTAGTTAGTCACTCGCCCATACGTCATAATTAAAGCCAAGTATTATATAGAACTATTAAATGTTAGAAATTTTACAGCACAGAAAATTGTATTTCTTAAATAAAACCTCCCTAATTTTAATTTATATATACCGTACCTTACTGCAAGAGATGAATAATATATTTAGCTGTTACCAATGTTAATGTTAAAACATTATTAATAATGTCAGCCCACCATTGTCACAGTTATTTGACGTTGTCACCGTTTTAATGATCATATATTTACAATTTTTATCGACAGGTTAACTATGATCGTTTATTTCTGAAAGCAATTTTGAACAATTGTCCAAAACCATAAAAAATAAACCTTTAATAATCTCCATTTTTCCAGAATAAGTACCAAAAGATTATATTTTTTTCCTCTTGTTGTTATCGCACAAAGAACGTATTCACCATTTGTTTGCCTGAGGCAGTGGTTTGAACAACAGTACTGTTATGTTCGCATTATTAACTTCCAGCTCTAGTTTGTTCGTAATACGATGCAAAACGTACTTATAAAGAAGGACCGAAGGGAATTTGCATGAGAGAAAAGTGAAAAAAGTGATGATACTAATTAAAAAGTTGGAAAATTCTGAATATTTAACAAGAAAATGAATTCAAGTTTTCTATTAAAATTAAAATAAAAAATTTGTATGTTAATTTTAACTGGATTTAAATTAGAAGTATAAATAGTTTTGCTTTCCTTTTTAATTCTTCCAAAGAAGATACATTTAAATTTAAAATTATATTATTGCTTCCCTTTATCGGGGTTTAGTCACCTATTTAACTAAAGCATAAAGAGAAGATTCAACAAGATTAAATGAGAAAGAGATAAGGAATTTTAAGGTAGGTAGCCAAGAGAGTTCTTGCCACCCAAAACCAAAGAGGATGAAGAGTATATGTGAATATTGAAGAGACTAGAGAATACAACTAACTTCATAGTGACAGAATATAGTATCATGACATTTTTGCTGTTATTTACATTTTACGATGTACAAAGACGTTGTTGTATGTGAATTGCGGTTTTTAAATAATACATGGTTTTCATTTAGAAAACATAGTAATAACAGTTGATGAAGTTTACTGATTCACTATAATAATGTTACATTAAAAGATGAACTTTTATAAAATTTCGTTTGGAAACATATTGTTATATTATTGTGAGTACTGTTAATATATCCTATAATATAAAGTAATTGTGAATTTAATATATACAACTATACTGGGTTCAAATGTAAATTACTGTACTTTAAAACTAAATATTCAATAATATCTTTCCATAAGAGCAGAATAAAGTTAATAGGAATGGAAACTTGCAGACCAACAATTTGTGAAACAATCTCCTATGTGTTCCAACAGCTTTGTGTATCCAATATCACCTGATGTTGCCATGGCAACCAATCACCGTTGTCTGTCTGTTAACACGACTGGGTAGATGTAATCAGTATACTGTGATATATTGAATTGATAATTACACGTGCTCTAACTACTGAACAGATTAGATTATACAGTTCAGATTTCTTTTTTGTCCCTTGGGAATCATACTGTGCATCATCATTAACTAAGAATGTCGATTCTTTAAGGTAACTTGGGGAACAGACTGTACAACATCACTGTTTATGAGTGCCAGTTTCTTTAAGGTGCCTTGAGGAGTACACTTAACAACATCACTAAATATGAATGCCGGTTCCTTAAATGTGCCTTTTGAGGCAAAATATATGTGCCGTGACTTGTTTATGCATATTATTGAGCAATAGTATTCTTTGTCTTTAGCATAAAAATGAGTTAAAATCCTTAAAAATGGTATGCATTATTTGTAAAATGTGACTACGCATATCGTATTCTACGTAATATTGGCTGAGAGCTATTAATGGTTGGTTTCATTTCTGTTTGTCGGTGTCTCCGCACGATATCTCAAGAATTAACTGATGAATCTTAAAATTTAGCAGGAGGCTCCATTCCGTTAAGAGGAAGATAGAGTTCCACAATAGTGCCTGTCACTCCATTATTACTTTAGGTGAGTCTTTACGTAATCAAACTTTACATACGCTACCTCGAGACATCGTTTATTTTATCGCCACATAGGAAAGAATAAATGGGGTGAAATCATATTTGGACTGAGCGTCATTGAAGTATATCACTCAGTGGGCTGTCAGATTTTCCCTTCTGTTTAACTGGGTGATCTGAAATTCCTTTCCTGGATGTTTTTTTTCCTCCGTTCGAGAATTAAAACGATCTGTGCACATAAATTTGTGTATACAAATTTAGGGAAATCTGTTTTGTAACACTGGTGTAGCGTACTCCTGCCTCGTATGGTATATGTGGCTAAAATTGAATTAATCTCTATCTTTCTCTCCTGTAATAAATATTATAAAAATATATAAAATCAGAAATCGTTGTTTTTGACAAAATATCTAAGAGACTGGATTAAAACGTACGAATTAATAACGCATTTATAATACAACACTAATAATAGAATTGAAATTTTACATTTTAGTCACATCTGGAAAGAGTCCGTTATTTGCTAAACAAAAACTTGAAATTATCTTTGAAATAAAATAATGATCTAAGACTTTTGATATATGAAATTAAATTGATAAAAACAGTATTCTTAATTCCGAAGCGGTATAACACTAATACCCATTGCCGTCAATACCGGCTGAGGCCGTACTTTTGGCGCGATAGCTTAAAACACAAACTTACCTCGAGATAGTGCCTATTAAGTAACAGGATAAAATATTAGGAGATCTGCCACAGGTTCCTGAAGATCTATCAAATAATATTTATATCGATTTAAATAGAATATATTTCTATATATAAATACCTTTCTATTTAGGTTTGACTCAAATAGTTTTCGGAGATATATCTGGAAAAGCAATTCTTATAAAATACAATGTATAATAGTACATAAGTATTTTTGCGATAAGAAGACTGATGGTGTAGAAACGTTTAGGAGCATATAAGAGAATGTGACCTTATGATAAATTGTTTCTTCATTCTTTAAAATTAAAATTAAACTTAATTTTTCTAATGTGTACTGTTAAACTGTAATTATCCTAGAGTTTCCTCAAGGGTGGAAATGTCAATTCAATATCATTAGATTGAATTCAGTGACAACATTCAAACTCCGCTGTCAAGTTTGTGCGTGTGACAGCCATTTTTTGTTTGCTATGAGGGAAGAGACGAATCAATTTGCGGGATTAAACTTTAACGTTTGCCCGGGGGAGAAAAACGACCATCAATAATAAATGTTTAAATACGGTGACAGATTTTCCCCAAACAAATTGTAACCTCCGGTGGGGTTCGTCCCTAGTGCTTGTTGGACTAACACAAGTTATTGTATAATAATGCAGTTCTACATTTGGTCAGCTGGTGACAAAATGATAAGATTGACAACTTTCCAAACTTGTAATTGTGCTCATGAGCTGTATTTTATTACTAGATGTAAACGTGAACCATTCAACATTGTGTAATAATTTGATTTATTTATATAATTTTATAATTATTACAAAGAGAGTAAAGATATTGATTACAATATACCTATTGAAAGTAGGTGGCTAGGTCATCGAATCCATAATTCCTTATTATAAAGTGAACAAATAACGAATAACTAATTTTAATCTTTTCGAGTTGATTACAGAGAAAGATTTACATAAAACTATTTTATATATATATATACGTATATGTATATATATATATATATATTATATACATATATATTAAAACTATATTTTGTTTATAGAATAATGTGTAAATATGAATACAATAATATTTATAAATTATTTTTAATATTTATATATATATATATATATATATATTTGTAGAGGTCATACCAGTAAACTTATGATTATAATATAACACAAGACATGGTACAGGTAAAGTATTATCCTGCTTTGTAACTGTCCCTCCAGAATCCTCTGGTAGCCTGTACAATCTGCTACATATACTGATACAGTTATTTTTGGCAAATATTGTATCTGCTACATTTAAACATAAGTACCGAGAATATTTATTTTTCAAAACAATTGTAAATAATATATTATTGGATGCAAAATTGTAATTTTTTATTGTTGGTTTGTGATTTGGTAATACTGTTTCTGTTATTTCTTAGCTTATTTGAATAAATAATATAAGCTAATAAATAAAGATTATTCACTAAATGTTTTACTAAGCACTAATCTCAAAAGTGGCTGGCCCAATTTGAATTTATTTTATATAATTGTTTAAGTCCAAAGAAGGTTTATATGTATATAAAAATCGGAGGTTTTTCCTCGGAATAGTTTATAGTTATAAGAAATAACGATCATTTTTATAACATAATCTAAATTTGACTGATACTAAATCAAGTTTTTCAATTGAACTTCACTAAATAGGATGAAAAATATGTTTACATTCTAGGTTTTAGTAAAGTATTAAATAAACGTGCTTATGAACATTGCAAAAACACTGTTAATCTTTGTTTTTAACGCCAATTCCACTAGTGAAATATCTTAAAGATCTAAAGCACTACATATAATATTAAAAAACTAAGTTATAAAACAGATCTTAAAGAGCAATGCTGTGAATTTCGAACATAATATAATCAAAAGTAGTCAGCTTCCTTCACATTGTGATGACATATTTTTTAAGTGGCTTAAGGTATAAAAACGTTATCGTTAAATCAATGTAAGAGATTTAATTCAGTACGTAATACCATAACCCATGCCTTATATTTACATTTATGAATTTTTAATATATCAGTTTACAACGAAATTAATTTCTAAACTTATAAAAAATGAACCATTTAAATTTCAAATCATCAAATAATTCCCACCCAGCTGTATTTGCACGGTTGAGATGAATTCTTTTCCGCAATCGTACTATATACAAAAATTGCACGGAAACATTCATTATATCTACTGAATATTGGCGTTAGGTTTAGTACTAGTGCCACTTGGTAATTTCTACAAAATAATTTATATTGTCATTATTTAAAATTGGAAATTTCATTTCATTTATGACGGAGCCCTAAGGTCTAAAACGATAAATACCCTTTCACCAATAGTCATAAGCATATGACAAGTTGCATGTATAAATGTAAAACGTAGTTAGGACATAACTGTAGTGTATAGAACAAACGCTTGATAATGTTCAACAGGTTTGTCATATAAGTACTACCGTTTCAATTAAGAAATGAAAATCAAGAAGATTTCCGTGATTGTGTGTTGTCGACTTACAAAAATTTTAAATATCGTTTTCATACGCTTAGATCAACATAAATTTTTCACGTTTATTAATTCAAATTGTATACAACATAAGTTTAAATTCAGTTTAGAACAAAATGGAAATACATTTTCTTATTTCTGTATTCAAGAAAAATTGACCAGTAGATGACCTTTGAGAGAACTTGTTACAAAAGTTTGTTGATGCCGTGTTTTGTCACTAAGTTACTCTTGCTGATAGCATTACGTCAGCATTCATCCATGCATTAAAAAAATATTATAACGATACTAACATCTTTTATTTATATTATGTATAATTTAAAATCGTGTGAAATGAAATTATAGAAATTCACGTAACATATTTAATTTAGAGTTTAATGCTATGACAAATTCCTAATATTCATATTTATAAATGTTAGCAACATACATTGCAACGAAAATAACTTCAAAACTTATAAGAAATAAACGATTTAAGTTTAAAATTATTTATTATTCCCACACAGCTGCCATTTACTTGAGTGAGATTTGTTTCTGCAGACAGGATAAATATTAATTGTGTGAAAATAGTAACAAGTACAGAAGCTTGCAAAAAGAAATTAAACATTTTAGTATGATTAACTAAATAAGTACGTATAAATAAAAAGAGTTGTGAGCTATTTCCTCACATATTATTATTGAGATACTAAATGTGTAGGAAAGTAATTTCGTAATTTATCAAATTTTATTTTAATATAAACTATATATATATATATATATATATATATACTTGCTAGAATCCTGACACGATAACCTTTGAATATGTCTGTATTACTATATATCTTTAAAATGTCTTGAATACAGCTTACTTTATTTAGAAGTATGATTTATAGGCTTTAAATAATATATAGCACCAAATGAGCTTTTATTTACTAGACAAATCGTGCTGAAGTGAATTCTAAAGGATAAAGCTTTTTAAAATCTTGAAATTGATAGCCTACTGGGCTGTTCCATGCTGGGATTTCTCTCCTTTCAAGAGAGGATTAGGGTTAATTAGTTCTGTCAAGAAACTTATTCCCACCTTCAGTTCAAATTACAAAACTTTTCAGCACTGTTAGAGTATTTCGCTTGCTACTGAGTTATCTGTGTTATATTTGAAAATATTATGGCCGAGACTCAACAACTCTCTGAGGGTCATGAATTCAAATTTATTTTGGGAATGAAAAATTAAAATATAATGAATTATTGACATTTCCTTTTTGAAAGACGTTTTATGAAATATTACAATATTGTTTAATGTAGATTATTTTTAAAAAATCCCTCCTAATTTGACGAACATTCCAAACACAAACATCATCGTTTTACAACAATAGTACATCCTGAAAATGACAGGGCACGAACGATCATCTAATGTTGATTTTTATTTTATTTACGTTTTTTTATAACGCTAATTTCATCCTATCTTTAAGTCTTTACAACCCAATAAATATAAAAAAGGTTAAATATAACAGCAATAAATATGATCTATGCAACATTTACTCCATAAAAGGAATGTTCTCTTAAAAATCTTCTAGTCACTAATAGAAAACTTGTTTAAATAGTTTGTTTGGGGTAAGCGTCTATAAGGTTCAAAATAGGAATAATAAGTCTGTAATCAAACCCACGCATGTGTATTAAATTTGTATAAATATATTACATATGGGTTCATAATATTATAGTCGAATTCCAACAATAAAAATTGAATAAGGTGTTAAATGTAACAGTGACAATAAATATGTTGTAATGCTAATATGAATGCAACCAAAGTCAACTCACACATTTTCTCAGCCACAACTATGAGAGAGGGTTGAAGGTACTAAATTATACACGTAAGGGAGGGTGCACCCTTTGATATTGCCGTGGAGGGAGGTACCGGTCAGGTATGCCGCTGGACACACCTTTGTTTGTGGCCAAAGAACACAAGGGGTGAATTTAATTTACTTCATTTTAAAAAAATAAGCGTCGTATTGTCTGTTTGTGACCATAGAAAAATTCTGAATTTGTATAGATATTGGAGTAAACACTATAAATAATTATAGTTTGAAAATAGCAAATTTCGTTGGTTTTATTAGAAATTTTACTAGTAATGTAGATATAATCTGAGTTCGGCGTGTTCCGCTTACAAAGATCTTTTTTCCTCATCATGCAATGTATCGTCATACTCCAAGCTCACCATTTATAAAAATGTACAATAGATGTGACGATTTGCAAGTGAATCATGTTGTTGAGCTTAATATTGACATTCTGTATTTGTACTAGTACTTTAATCTTTGATTGGTAAAAGTTTTGTAGTGAGACATATTTAGTGATAACGGGTATTTTTGAATACACGGTGTTTACAAAAGATTCAGAAAATAATAGTAGACACAAAACCCATAAAAATATTTTATATATGTGTAACCGTTTAATAATTGTTTATTGAGGAATAATTTAAAGAAATGCATAAATTTGAACTCATTAAAAAAAGGACTTTATCAAAAATGTAAATAAATAATATCAATTACTGTTTCAAAATAGTGTTTAAAGGGGATCAAATTAAGTATGTCAAAAACCGTTAATCCAGCAATATATTGAAAGAATAATTTATTGTAAGTTAAACGACAAAACCAGCTATAACCTTTTTGTATAAAAATTCAGTTTACATATTTATTCACATCAACCGTTTTCAATACAAAGTTTTGAACTCATTATATTGTAGTAACCTTAAATTTTTTTAATCCTATTAATTAACTAAAAAATTGAATTTCGCTCATCTTTCATGTAATTCATATCTTTTAACAAACTATAGTTTTTTCTTATAAATTGAAACAATATACATACGCAGTAGTAAATAGTTACGAGACCGCCAATTTCAACCTAAGTATTCTAGTATTATATTTGTTATAAGTGATATATAACAAGCTTTTAATTTATAAAATTAATGTTATGTGCTTTTAGTATACATATTGTAATATAAAAGCAGCAATATACCATATTACAACAACAAGGGCTATGAGTCATAAAGGTCAATGGAGTTTTTCCCTTATCGTGTATGTTACCCTTTAAAAAGGGTAGTCTGCCCTTTGGCAATGCCACCACTTGATCAAGTTTTAGGTAAAATATAAAAATAAATCCCATAATATATACTTTATCGTGTATTTTTCGCATAAGATTGATATTATAAATAAACTGTGGTTAACGAAACTACTTTAACATATAAATATCTCAAAACCATATAGAAATTTCCGCGCCTCCAAGAACTCTTGCTAAGGCCATATCAGCCCAGGTAAGACAATGAGTGATGACCATAGCACACCGATAATGTGGAGGGTGGGACTCCAAGGAATGGGCTGAAAGATGGGCAACGCAACCTATTCATTTGTGTGTAACAGCCCCTAATATCGAGATCGTGATAATAGTCCTGCTTCGATCCAATGTAGGCGGTTACCTTTTATCCCTGTAAAGCCTATAATTTTTCCAGTTTATTTGTACAGTACGTTCCAGAAATAACGTAGCTCTTTAGAACATTTTAACCATTATAGGTGGATGTACATAATTTTGTACATTGCTGCTAAATATAAAAAACCAGTTTAATAGAGTATTTATTTTACAGTAGAATGCATGATTAAATTTCATAACTATAGAGTCACGTAAGTTGAGTATTCCTCTTGTTTACTTGATGTAGATAGAAATTTACAACTTTTATAATTTGGATTATAGCATATTTTGTAAAGGAAATTGCAGTATTATGATAACAAATGATAAATGACAATAAAATTTCTTTCGATTTCAACATTTTCACGTCGTTTTTTATATTTTACATGTTATTTGATCAATTATAAATGACCATTAACAGGGTAACAGTTATAACAGGGTAAAATAAAATTCAAATTAACTTAAGCAATAAATACAATTATTGTTCACTGTGTTTATCAAGAGAGTAGTTCGCAAAACACCTAAGATTTAAAATAAACGTACGAACTATGTTTTTTCTAAAATCACATAATTTACATGTCCGAAATAATAATGGTGAATATTTTCTGTATAGTTTTTTCTTCGGAATTTATTCTCTAATTGTTATTCAATTATATTCTGAAACTTTTGTTACAAATCTTATATTTTAAACAATGCTAATGAAAATAATGTAATGAAATGATGTCTGTAGACTTAGCAGATATGCTCCTCGTTATCGTATCCTCCACCGGAGAAACCTATTATTGAAGTATGTGCAGACGGTTATTTCAAAACTGGCTGGTAATTCATCCTTTTCAAAACAAAATCCATTATTAATAATTCAATTGTGGGTAAAATTTCGTTTTATAATAATTGATTATCGAGTTCATATTTTTTCCATTATAGAACCCCTGATATTTGGTCTTTATCAATGCCCTATCAAGCTTAAATATTGTCTGTGTAAAGTTATAACCCAAAATCAACAGAATATTGAAGGAATTTAACTGTTGGTTTAAAATAACGTTCACTCAATATTAATATAATAAAATCTGAAATAAAGGCTAGGAAACAAAGAATTGTTAGCAATACTTCATCCAAAACTAATTATATATAAATTAATGAATGTCACCAACATGCAATGAATCTCGGTTACGAACCTAATATTTTGTTCTGTCTGCTAAAGATTTCTCACCTATAAAAGTTTATCAACATAAGAACTCTTTGTTCCAAGTCCGAGATAAACATTGACTCGTTGAGTATCGTGTAACGTGTTTAAACAGGATGAAAAATACAAATTCTGATTGGTCGGTTTCCTACACGATAACGTGTAACATTATTCTTCTTCGTTTCTATCTTTGTGTAATTAATTATGATTGTTGTTGTTTGTGATATAATTTGACAAACAGAGAATTTGGCTAAGAACAGCTACTTAATATAGCTATTAATTGCCCAATTATGGGTGTCTCAATAACTTACTCATTGTGAGTTTATGTGCACTTTACATTCTATTTTATCAGGCAAGTGAAGTGTGTTATTAAGCTTAAAAATTAGTTGCTGTATTTTCTTGTGTTAATTCATATAAGGAGTCTCCTTTATCTTGTTCTGGGATTGACCGTTTTTATATATAGAGAGTCTTAGTGACGCATACAAGGGTATAATTTCCAACCTTCCTTGGTCGCTGTTTCATTAGAATCAACTCCATGATTAGTAGAGGAAAGTACCCAAATACGGACCCCTGCCTTAATGTGGACCCCCATGGTTATTGTCTCTGATGAGTGCTGAAACCTAGCAACAAACAGTTTAAATACTAGTGCAAGGTTCCACCACAAAGTAGAAGAGCGCTAGCGTCACCTGCTCCAGTTGCTTTCTTGACAGTCGGCCATTACGTGTTTTTGCAATACTAAAAGTTTTTGTGAGTGCTCAGTTTTTTTTAGTTGGACGCGATAAGTGACAGGTAAGCCTTACAACCCTTATATATTCTTAAATGGTAATGTTGAAGGAATCACGTAACCATGTAATTATTTCCATGGGATATTTTTTTAATTAAATATGGCGTTTTAAAAATTCAGAAATGAGGTGCCTAAAACGGACCCCCAACAGTTGCCTAAACTGGACCCCCTGCATAACGTGTGATATTTTATTTAAAAATAGGCCTAGTTATTTTTTCCAGATTATATTCCTTATTGTATTGTTTTCAGATTAAAAAGAAGAATGGGGAAAATAGCCCAGCGAAAATGGAATGAATCTGACATGATAAAAGCAATAGACGCAGTTCGTAAAAAAAATATGGGATGGAAAAAGGCTAGTAAACACTTCAATGTGCCCAAAACTACTCTTATAAGATTATCTAATGTTAAGTACGGCACATCTGAAGAGGCAGTAAAAGTAAAGAGGGGTAGGCCAACTGTTTTGAGTAAAGATATTGAAGAGGAGCTAGTTACTTACTGTCTTGCGATGGAGGCATCATTTTTTGGTCTTACTCGTGCTGATCTCCAAAGAATCGCTGTCCAATTGGCAGAAAGAAATCAAATCGCACACCCTTTCAAAAATGAAATTGCAGGGAAAAAATGGGTACGTCTTTTCTTACAAAGGCACAAGTCTAAGTTATCAGAAAGAAAGCCAACTGGGACTTCTTATAGCAGGGCTCTTGGGTTTAGCAAGGAAAATGTTGAGATGTTTTTTGGCCTTTTGGATGAAGTTTATGAGAAGGAAAAATTTACTCCTGATAGAATTTATAATGTTGACGAGAGCGGAATAACCGTTGTTCAATCAAAAGTAGCAAAGGTTGTAGGTCTAAGGGGGAAAAAACAGGTTGCTTCCTTGACTTCAGGAGAGCGTGGAGCCCTAATCACTGTTGTAGCTTGCATGAGTGCTAGTGGTTCTTTTGTGCCCCCGTTGGTAGTTTTCCCTAGAAAAAACATGAGTGAACAACTTACAAAAGGAGCTCCAGCTGGAACTATCTTTTCCACACATCCTTCAGGATGGATTCAGACAAATTCTTTCACAGAGTGGTTTCGACATTTCATTAAGTTCTCCAATCCCACCAAAGAAAAACCTGTGCTCTTGTTGCTGGATGGGCACTTTAGCCACACCCAAAACATAGATTTAATTGACCTGGCAAAAGAAAATCATGTGACCATTCTTTCTCTGCCTCCCCACTGCTCTCATAAACTCCAGCCGTTGGACAAGACCTTCATGGGTCCTCTTAAAATCCATTACAGTGATGAAATAAGACAGTGGCTCAGAATTAACCAACGTCCTGTCACCGCGTTTGATGTGATGGAGTTATTTGGTAAAGCTTACATCAAATGTCAGAGAGCTGAAGTAGCGATCAATGGTTTTAAAGTAACTGGGATATGGCCATTGAACAAAACAATATTCTCGGACGCTGAATACATAGAAGAAGCTAACAAACAAAGAGATTCCTCTTTTTATGAAGCTGTATTGAAGAAAAATAAACCTAAAGGCACAAACCTAAGCCCACCAATAAATCAGAACCAAAGTACTTCGAATGAACAAGGTGGTTTTCAAGAGATCGATTTAAATAGGCCATCAGCATCAACAAGTTCAGTAGTTGGTTATCTTCCTTTGCCGGATGAAGAACTCGAGATGAGCCCTGCCACATCTTGTCAGATCAGCCCATTTGACATAACCCCACTTCCACAAGTCAAGAAAAGAACGTCAAATAGAGGACGAAAAGCCTGCAAGTCTACAGTCATTACTTCTACTCCTTATAAAACTCAATTAGAGGAGGCCAAAAAAGCTAAAGAAGAGAAGGAAGCACAGCAAAAGGCAAAGAACCGTATTACTGGAGGATGTCGGGGGAACCGGAAGAAAGGAAAACAACTGGTTAAGAAACGTCTTTCTTTGATGAACGGGATGAAAAAGTATCCGGCAGTGAAGCAGATGAGAGTGTCTCATCCGGAAATCCAGAACTCGAGGTACCTCCTGGTGTAATTCCAGCCAAAGAAGACGACGCGGCTTGTATGTTTTGCGACAGAAAGTTTTCAGAGGACAATAAAGGAGAACTCTGGGTAATGTGTATCATGTGTTCTATGTGGGCCCATGTAGATTGCGCAGGAGCTGATAAGGACATTTATATCTGTGATTTTTGCCTTTAATAATCTACAACCTATTCACTGAACCCAATGTACATTTTCCCAACCTTGAATTTTCACATTTTCAATTTTCTACGTTAAAAAAATGTTCAAATAAAAAAACGTTTCTGTCAAACCGTTTTGCAATTGATTTTCAGTTTTATTCCCTTTCCTAGTTCAGTAAATTAAGTTTTTTTGTCATTTTACCCAGGGGTCCAGTTTAGGCAACCTTTTTGAAATTCACTGAAGTGTAAGGTTTACAAATTTTTGTATTTACTCCTGTAACTTATATATATTTTTGGCATAAATAAATTACAAATAGTACACGACATAGTAAAGTAAATATTACATAGTTTTAAAACAGGTTTTTTCAATAATTTATATATTTTATAATATAAAAACAAAATGGGGGTCCGAATTTGGGCACTTTCCTCTAATATCAAAAATTTTACATTATTTTTATTTCAGCGGTTTTCGTTAAAAGGTATGTTAATATTTAATATTCAAATAATTTTAATAACATTCATAATCAGAAAGTATTATTTTATTAACGAATATTCTGGATTAATCTTGGTATTTTGCCTTGTAACACAGAATGCTGTATTGTTAATATTGTTACTGACTACAACACTAGTTATAACACTGGTTATGCAATAGTGTTAAACTGCTTAAATATAATCCAGTCATAGTTTAACAAAAGATTAAGGTATAACATTTAACTTATGATAACATTGGAACTGTCAGGGTATGCAGGACCTCCACGATAAGGAGCGCACCCTATTGCAATCCAAATTATGCGAGGTCGTTTGGAGGACGTCCATTTTTTAGGAACGTGGTAGTGGCGTGCCAAATAATTCCTACTCGTTGTTGCAATCTACACAACATCTAATGTATCTGCAATGGTTTTACAAATCAATCGTGATACTTGTGAATAAAATTATAAGCGTCGGCGAACCATACATATGCTGGCTTTTTGGTGGGAAATTGCGACTATCAGCATTTCATTTAGTTGTCTGAAGTTGATATTCCTACTTTTTGAATATATCTGTTCAGTCCTCAGTGTTCAGTGTCAGTGAAATAATCTGTTCAGTCCTCTTGGTGGTTTATATCTTGTGAATTCATGCGCTTGTTATATAACTTTGTCTCTTAACTTAAAGAGATTCAATATAGTAGAGACATATAGCTTACTATAATAATTATATTTGCCATTTTTATGACTAACATGCCTTTTTCATACATTAGTTTTTTGACATTTTAAAACTATTTATTGCAAATAATAATGGTTGCCGGGTTACTTTTGGCTGCGAATTTAACTGTATAGAAATCAATATAAATTCAAATTCATTGTGACCTCCGGAAAGCTCAATTATTACTTGTAGTAAGATTTCCCAAATGCCATGGCTGGCTAGCCCGTGACGTATCTCTCGCTGCAGACCGGGAGGATGATGGATAGTCAGGGAGAGGTGTGGAGGGAGTGAGGGAGGGTGTACTGTGACATTCACTTTGCTCTCAAGTGACCCGTGGCAGAGCCAGGAGGGCGAGGGGAGCGGGATTCCCTCTCAGGTGCGGCTCCAAATGATTTCACACTGAAAGATTACACGTACAATCAGATAGTATACAGTTTTATGGATTAGTTTCACAATCATATGCCTGCTGACATATTCAGGGTTATTATAATCTTTTCATAAATTACAAGTATTTCAATCTTTGGTTCTAACACTTGTGTGGTGAAAACATTTTATTGTGAACAAGTCATATTAAATACAAACTTTTTACAATAGAATCAGAAAAAAAGTATGCACAAAAACTGTCAAACTATTTTATATGAACATATGTGAGTTTTCTTAGTAATAACCTTAAAAAACGGTTATTGAGAATAACTGAAACTTTTGAATTTCTACTAACTTTATAAAAAAAAAAACTCTAAATAAATAATATCACTTGCCATTTCAAAATGGCGTTACTTAAAAGTAACCAAAATTCAGTAACTCAAGAACCATTAATATTATACTAAATTTTAGAAAAATAGTGTTATTAGAAGTTTGATCTCAAATCTAATGGTACCCTATTTGTGTACACAAAATTCACATTTACTCACATAAGTGATTTTCAAGTTTTAATAAAAATACGAATTTAGATACAATGAATGGAGTTAATTACAATTTTACACTTATTTAATGTATTATATATCAAATCACAACTTTTTATTAATGAACTTTTAATAATCTTAAAAATGTTTATGTAAAATTTTATAATAATGAATTTAATGTCCTTCATCCTTTATACAAGTTCTGGCAACCTAAATTCTTTACAAACAGTAGTTTTATATTATAATTTGAAACAAGATAGGTTTTCAGGAGCCAGTGATCACCAATTTCAAGGTAGAGGTTATAGTTCTTGTACGTGATAAACATGGTTGATTCGTAAGCTATGAAATTAAAAATATAAACTTTTAGTAACACATATTTAGTATAAAAACTAACAACAAAAACACTACATCAACAAGGGGTATGAATCATAAAGTTCAATAGAGTTTTCCCTCATCTTGTACGTTACTCTTTCGAAAGGCTAGTTTATCCTTTTTAAATGCCACTATTTGATCAAATTTCTTAGTGTTAGGCAAACTTACAGCAAAATCTCGCAAAAATTTACGCCTCGTAGAACGTTTGCAAAGAATAAATGAGTCATGGTAAGATTCTCTAAGTAACCCTAGTAAGTTATTACTATAGCCCAACGATAATGCGGATGGTAGGACTCCAAGGGATGTGCATCGCAACCTATTAATTTGTGTGTTACATCCATTAAGGTCGACGTGAAAATAGGCAACTTCGGTCTAACGTAGACGGTTAACGTACCCTTGGGGTTCCTAGCATTTACGCCAGTTAACTTATACAGTGTGCTCCAGAAATAATAGAACATTTGAGTAAATTTAAAACCATTACTGGTGGATATGTATATATATATATATATATATATATATATATATATCTGTCTGTCTATCTGTGTGTGTGTGTGTGTGTGTGTGTGTGTGTGTGTGTGTGTGTGTGTGTGTGTGTGTGTGTGTGTGTGTGTGTGTGTTCACACAGTTCACAGTTCACAAACTCTTTTTTCATTTTAATATAAGTCACAATACATTGTCCCAATGCACCCTGCAAGGTGCGTGCGGGAACCAAAACTAAATTATTATATTTCCATTTACTGCTGACTTGCTGCATTTCTTGTTATGATATTTTTATGTATATAAGTATGGCCTGTTTCCACTACAATCAATACATTTCTCTGTTTTACAGTTTTTCAATAATTTGGTACATTTGGTTACTGAAACAAGAACAAAAAAAACTATATTTTACCTTAGTTCGCACAAAACAACCGCATACATACACATGCATCACACGCATTTGCATACACATACATATGGCACTACAACAAATAACCATCATATAAACTATGAGAATTTACAACGATATAAACTGTGAGAATGTATAACAATGTAAACTATGAGAATGTATAACAATATAAACTATGAAAATGTATAACAATATAAAATATGAGAATGTATAACAATATAATATAATTAACAATTAAATAATAACCAACAACACATGTACACAACCAATAGATTTACAAGCAATCAATAACCAGACAATTATCTTAATATGTAGTATACAAATATAATAAATAAAACTACAAATATATTATCACAATATTTAACGTATAACCAATTATAGACTTATATATGAAGCATATGGTAACCTAACCTATACAAATGGATCACATTTTTATTCAGGGATTTTGTCGGCAATAAACGATATTGCTTTCATTTTGACCTTAGGTTTTTTTTTTCAAAAATTAATTCATTGCCGCAATCCATAATGAAACGGTTAAATAAACTTGGACCCAGGTAGCATAACTGACGTTTAGAAGTACTTGTAGAAAAAAAGGTGTTTCCAACTGTAAAAATTGAGCACTGCGGGTTAGGCTGTTTGCAGTTCTAATTTTAAATTGATTTATGTATTTATGAATATGCATTAACGAACAAAGGTTATACAAGTGATTAAAGTTTAATATGTTTTTTTCTTTGAAAATATAACTCATTCTATCCATTCTTCTAATCCCATATACAATACGCAATGCATGCCTCTGTGCCATTATAATTGGCTGAAGTAGTGTTCGAAACGTTCCTCCATAATGAATTATTCCAAACCTCAGTATACTCTCAAACCAAGAAAAATAAAGTTGTTTCATATGTCTATCTTTTATATGCTGCTTGAGATGAAATAGAGAGTAATTTATTTTCCTAAGTTTTTTTGAAAGGTAATTGATATGCTGATCCCATTTTAGATGATGATCAACATACAAGTCTAGGTACTTAACACTTTCTACTGTTTCTATAGTTGTGCACCTACATGAATACCTACACTGATGCGTGTGGACAAACCAAATTTAATCTGTTTCTCAAAAGGTTTTGATTGCAATTTTGATCGAAAAAAAGAAGACACTTTGATTTAGAAACATTGATTAAAAGTTTATTGTTGATCATCCACTCAGATACGATTTTTAGATCCTGTCTTACCCTAGTAATTAGTGAGTCCTTATTAAATGCCGAGCACACTAATGCCGTATCGTCCACAAATGAAAATATGGATGAGTATAAAGGTAACTTTAACATGTCATTAATATATATCACAAAGAAAAATGGACCAAGTACACCACCCTGAGCTGTTCCATGAAATAACTCTAAAATTTCACTGTATACGTTTGTTAATCCTAACCATTTGTTTTCTTTTGGTACAAAATGATGTCAACCAATCCAGAGCAGTCCCGCCAATACCGTAACTTCTAAGCTTATTAATTAAAATATTGATATCTAAGGTATCAAAGGCCTTTTGAATATCAAGATAAACTGCTAGTGTGAATTTACGTTGGTCCTTAGAGTAAGTTATATTTGAGATATGTTTTTCAAGTGCTAAGTCTGTCCCCTTCCCTGGAAGAAACCCATATTGGTGTTGAGAAAATAATGAATTACTGTTAAAATAATCCATTAACTTGTTTTTAACTATCGTCTCAAATATCTTGACTATGGTATTGATGACTGAGATAGGACGGTATGATGATATCTCGGACGGGTCACCAGATTTAAAGACAGGGGTCACAGAAGCTTCTTTGAAATCATCAGGAACCAAACCCTGAGTAAATGATTTTATATATATGTTATAAAGTAAGGGACCAAATACATCAATATTTTCCTTGATAGTCAGTATATTCAAACCATCGATACCGCAACTACGTTTATTTTTCATTTTTTTAATAGTATCAAATACTTCTTCACTTGTTAACTCAAACTGAGAATAAATACAGTCATAATTGTTTTGATCCTCTAAGAATAAGTCATAGCCAAATTCATTTGATCGTAAGGTGGACACTATATTTGTAAAATAATTATTAAAAATATCTGAAATCTTATGTTCATTCCCCTTTACCTCCAATAAATTTCCATCTATCATTATTTTGTTCAACAGGTTCTTTTTATTTTTCACAATCTTTTTAACAATATCCCAATATTTTTTTGAGTTACCATTCGCTCTGTCAATCATACTTGAGAAATATTCTATTTTTGCTTGCCTTATCTTTTTAGATACGATTACTGAAAAACGTTTGTATTCCGCTCCTAACACTGCATTGCTCCTGTCTCTAGAGAAAGTTTTAAATAGATAATTTTTTTCGATTTATTAAGGAAACAAGATTATCTGAGACCCACTAACGTCTTCTTTTATTTTTACTATTTAATTTTTTATATAAGAGGAGACTTCTCTACATTCATTAAATATTCTATAAAATTCAGTCAAACATGCATTTAAATTATTTTCACTAAAAACCCTATCCCAGTTAGCCAATATTAATTGCCTGCGCAGCGTTTTATGGTCTAAAACTTTAATAAAACAGCTACTATTGTTATTAATACGTTGTACACCAGACAATCTTAATTCTATGCCAAAGTGATCCGTTATACATAAATCCAATACATTACAATTAAGTTCTATATTTCTAGAATTCCTCACAAACACATAATCAAGACAAGAAACAGAGTTGTTATGAATTCTAGTTGGGGTATTAATACAGCTTGTAAATCCATATGATGACAAAATATTCAAGTAGTCTTTACCAGAACCATTATTTTGTAATATACAAATATTCATGTCACCTACAATAATTGTTGGATTATGAGACAGCTTTAAAATATTTTCGAAAACATCTTTAAAACGGTTGAATACAAATTTACAACTTCGATAAACACCATATAGTGAAATATCCATCATTGAATTATTGTAGTTGACCTGAAATGTAACATTAATAATCTCAGCTGTAGGCAGCAACATAAGGCGGTGACTGTAGTGAAGGTCGCAATCCACATAGATAAGTATTCCGCCGGCCTGGTTATCAGGACGATCTTGTAATATCAGGTTGTAGCCCGGTAGCGCGTAATTTGCTTCCTCACCCCCCCTTATCCATACCTCAGTCAACACTATTATTTTGTATTGATATGGTAAACCATCCAAATATATGATGAGTTCATTAAAGTTCTTCCTTACACTTCGAATATTTAGATGAAAAATATGAAAGTCGTTTAAATTACTGTTATCCATGAAAAAAGAAAACGACAAAACGGTGTTCCTCAGAGATTAAGTGGTCTAGTTAACAGTCAACCCAAGCTGTCTCAAGTCCCCCAAGGAAGAAATACGAATCTTTGGTTCCTCCTCAGACTTTCTAACAAAAATTTTTTCCCTCAGTCACCCACACAAATTTGTTGCCCATTTCCCTGAGTTTTTTTGGCATGGTACAGAATATCTTTGAAGAAGGGTGTAAGATGTTCATTTATATACACTCGTGTAGAAGGGACTCCCCCAACTATGGCAGTTGACTCAATTTTAATTTTCTTGCTAGATTTTAAAAACACATCTCGGGTTTGTCTGTTTGAAAATTGTAAAACTATTGGCTTAGGGCCTCTGTCCGTTTTTGTTGGAATTCTGTGTACTGACTGCACATCATTCCTAAAATCTATCGGAACACCAACAGACTCAGAAAGCTTCTGCACAATCTCACACATTTGTTCATTAGATTGTTCAGGAACGTCATCAATTTGAACATTTTTGTTTAGTTGATGTTTCAAGATTTTCTAACTACAACGAGAGTTCTTTTTTAAGACAAGAGTTCTCAGCCTTTAGTTCATTTTGTGATGTTTCAAGAGACTTGACCTTGCTAACAAAATCATTGATTTTAAACTCATACTCATCAATTTTTGAAGAGAAAAAATTCATTGATTCAGTAAATTCAGAAATTTTTGTATTAAATACCTTTTCGTAGGAAGCAAACTGTTCTTTAATGGTCATTTCCATCTTTGCCAGAAACTCGTTATACATTTGACTGATTACATCTTTAGGTATCATAAACTTAACAGTACAAGACTTACACTTCCAGGAATCACGTCTGGTCTGTCCCATACGATTCCAAGTGGATTCACTCAGATCAATACACTCAAAGTGAAAATAATGTTTACATATAGAACATAAAGCACATTCATTCTTCTCTTCAGGAAGTGGATCATTACATACTGTACAATCACTCATTGTGTGTGTGTGTGTGTGTGTTTGTGTGTGTGTGTGTGTGTGTGTGTGTGTGTGTGTGTGTGTGTGTGTGTGTGTGTGTGTGTGTGTGTGTGTGTGTGTGTGTGTGTGTGTGTGTGTGTGTGTGTGTAACATGTTTTGTGTCACCTGATACCTTTTCAAGGCAATGATCGTGTTTAAACAGAATGAAAAAGGGAAGTGTAGTAATTACTTACGTTACATATTGTCTTTCCACATGTTAAAATTTAACATAATTGGTTTCCCATTTATATCTTATTATAATAAATTTTGTGTTTTGTTTCTATATGGAACATTATTTGACAACAGAGAAGTAACTAAGTGAAGCCCAGGTCTTTAGCAATTCATTAGTTATATTACGGTTTTTGAATAAGGTATTCGTTATGGCTTTATATGCATTTTATATTCAATGATATCAGGTATTAGTAATTTGCCTATGGAGAAGCCGATAAAGCCTCATTCTGCCCGTCCACACGGCCCACTGACTTAGCGAGTATCTTA
The DNA here is from genome assembly GCF_021130785.1 of Homalodisca vitripennis. Classification (NCBI taxonomy): domain Eukaryota; kingdom Metazoa; phylum Arthropoda; class Insecta; order Hemiptera; family Cicadellidae; genus Homalodisca; species Homalodisca vitripennis. The sequence continues at coordinate 36,845 of NW_025786270.1, forward strand.
TTAAAAGGAATAAGGGGATTGTAAAATACGAGAGCGATTGTACTGACTATTTTTGCATTGGTCACAGACTGCATTATACCTTGTTATTAACATTGTTTTCTACCCGTAATTCTAGTGTAACAGATTAACTGGTGACATAGTGTTTTCTTTAATAAACTAGAAGTTTCGTATTATTTGCGTACTGTTTAGACAGTCACCTCTATTGCCTCACAAAACCCTCTGTGAACAGAGGATGGAGCATAGCAAATATATGAATTTAAGTGGTTTAAGGGTGCCATGGTGCAAGTGCAATAAATGTATTAACCACAAATATTCATATATGCACTATAATCATCATAGAAGAGTGCACCATTATTTAGTCAAATTTGGTTTATTCTCTGTATTTGTATTGTAATTTTACTATAAAATTGCTGTTATTTCATTGAATTAAATGATAACTGTAGAATATAGTAGTTTATTGCTTATTTAACGGTTCGATATTTAAACTAAAACTTGTAGGTAACTTTTTATTGAAATGATACTCTGTTAACAGTAAAAGTCTAAATTGTATACAATGATTTATTTCTCTGCCTTTTATTCAAAAAAAATATTCAGTTCTGTTCATTTGCTATTTTGAAGAATAAAAAATATTAAATAAATAAATAAAATGTTATAACTTATAAATAAGTCGTATTAATATAACTTTATATTAATATAAGTTTCAAACCTGTCCTTTATGTACATGCCATTTTTATTGTTTTCCACTAGGAAAGCAGTGCTTAAACCGATTTGTTGTTGAACGATATTACTTAACCACCTCAATTTGATGACTACTAAAATTTTGTCAAAGTATTAGCTAGGAAATAACGGTTTTGTCTTCAGTTTATTTACTGCAGAGATAGAATAAAATATTATAAGCATACAATCCCGTTTTTCTTGAAAGCGACAGATACATTTTTCCTAAAAGAAATAGATCGTCAGCAATGCTGGATCTTGTGTAGGTCAAAAATTGAGGGTAAGAAAGGGTTAAAAATATGAAGCGATGATTTTATTTCAAGATAAACTTTGTTCTGCTTCTTCAACCAATGATCGTCAGTCTGACACATAATAGTATTAGTCTAGTTATATTGCCGTCAGACTACCATAGAAAACGAATTAAAATTGCCACTGATGGTATGATAATGTTGTAACATTTAGTTACGTGTCTGACGGTAGATTTTAAGTGTGAAAATGTATAATCTGGTAAAGATCATTTAATATTTTTTTATATTTAACACTTATTATGCTTCCCCTTTCTCGACCTGCATCAAAACTAACTCCCCTCTTGATCAATATGTTATTAGGAACCAATTCCATGTGGAATTCAATAAAACCCAGATTGTGTGCTATATATATACAATGTAAATTAGCTCTCAATTCCTGGACCTTGGTTCAAATAGCCCTGTATCTGCATTATGATTAGTTAAGAGTATTATTCTAAACAGACTCTAGTTCTTCAAAGATTTAAAAATGTATATCTCTAATTTAACTAAATTATCAAATATAATTATGACTACTAAATAATGTTTTAAAACTGTTGTTTGTGTAATGTACTTTTTTAGTTTTTAACATTTGACGATGATTTTACAGAAAATAATAAAATATAATACGATTAAATGAATAAGTTGTGAATAATATGCATGCAATTTGAGAGAAAATAATGTTAACATGGTTTAGAAGTAATTATATTTTAATAATTGTTGAAGATTTCAAGATGGTAAATTTAAAATAGACAAACGCGTGTAAATAAGCACTTTAAAACTACGATTTAATTTTCGAAATAAGAATTATGTAACGTTAAATTTATTATAAAAGCACTTCTAAAGCAACATTTAATACGGAAGAAAAATTCAAATAAACTGAAAGATATTTGGTATTCAAAGCAAGACTTTGACAATGTTTAGAAAATATCATTTTTATTTCTTACCAAGGCTATTACAGATTCGTGTATCTCACCAGGAGGTTAACTGTTTGGTTACGCAGTTATTCATATTTCATGTATGGTGGTTCTGATAGCTATGTTCACTCGATACGTGCTGTGATACGTGTGTTTATGTATGCTATATATATATATAATATATATATATATATATATATATATATATATATATATATATATATATACATATATACAGGGTGATTCAAAACTAAACGGCAATCTCTCGAGAGCTTATTCTATAGCTAAAAACAAGTAAAAAAGTTCATATAACCATATGCCCGGAAACGCTTCGTTAGCGAGTTACGCCTAGCGAAAGATTTCGCCCGGATTTCAGAACCCTTGGTGAAGTCAGGCCGTATAAAAATGGTAAAGGTAGTTACAAAGATACAAATACGATTGTTTTTTATGTTTTTATATCCGACCAATTTATTAAAATTCGTCCCAGAGCTGTAAATGCAATACTTTCAGAGATATCTTACGTAAAACACAAGAATTGGTGCAAAGAAATAACACATTTTTGTGTTTAACGTAAGATTACTTCCATAAATGTTCAATAAAGGTCATTTTTTTCTTAAACAGATTTGTAGAACATTTAATTCTGAAAAGATTCATGTGAATTACTTAGGAAAAAAATTAATAATAGGTATTGAAATTTAGCTTTATTTAAAAATAAAACAGACGCACAAAAATGCATATTCTTATCTGCATAAAATATTAACTAATTTTTAGGTTGTGAGTAACAGCTGATCATTTATTCAACACTTTTTATCGTCATATTTTCTTTGCAAAGGTTGGCAATATCAGCTGATCAACAATTAAGTTTATGAAGTAATATTTGAATAACCTTTATGGAGGTTTTTGTATTGTGGCGTGTGAAGATTGTATTTTGTGAGATCCTGTGATTATTTGGAAATATTTTATACAAGTGTATAAAATATTTTTATTAAATATTTATTTTTAAAATATTTTATTAAATATTTATTTTTAAAATATTTTATTAAATATTTATTTTTAAAATATTTTATTAAATATTTTTATAAAAGTGTATGTAATTATCTTAGTAAATAATGGCAGATAATGTAAATGGTATGTATTCGTTTGAAGAGTATACGGACATGATACTGATTTACGGCAAAGTTAACAAGAATGGTTTAGCTGCAGTTCAGGAATATCGTGATACTTTTCCACATCGAAGAACACCTGATCGCAAAACATTTGAAGCTGTGGAGAGACGACTTAGAGAAACTGGTAGCTTTAAACCGAAGCGAATAGATACTGGTCGTCAACGTAGCGCAAGGAACTATAATAATGAACAAGCAATAATAAATGCTGTAGAATTATCACCAACCACAAGCACCAGACGATTATCACGTCAGTTAAATATTTGCCAGTCAAGCGTATGGCGGACACAGCGTATGGGTAGCACAGTTGTACCCATTCCATATAACACGTGTTCAAGACTTATTACCGCAAGATCTTAATAAAACGGAAGATGTTCTGCCGCTGGTTAAGAAGAAATTGTTTACGACATCAGTATTTTCTTCGGCGTATTCTCGTTACTGATGAATCCTGTTTTACTAGAAATGTAATTGTAAATTTTCGTAATACCCATACTTGGGCGTACGACAACCCATATGAAACTGCGACGAGGCATTTTCAACATACATTTTCAGTCAATGTATGGCTTGGTGTTCTGGGTGATAATTTGATTGGTCCATTTTTCCTCCCTAATCGACTTAATGGAGTAGCGTACTTAAATTTTTTAAGAACAAACCTGCCTACCCTCTTGGAAGATATTCCTGTTCAAAACAGAATAAATGCATGGTTTATGCACGACGGAGCACCACCACATTTTTCTAATGATGTGAAAAACTATTTAAATGATACATACGGTAGACAATGGATTGGTCGAAATGGACCAGTAAAATGGCCACCACGTTCTCCTGACCTCACGCCAGCAGACTTTTTCTTATGGGGTTAGATGAAGTCAATTGTTTATTCAAAACGGATTAACACCATAGAGGAGTTACGTAATCGCATTACAGAGGCGGCAGAAACTATCAAGAATGCTCCAAACGTTATGAAACGCGCTAGAAAAGAGTGGATTCGTCGTGCGAAAACGTGCATTGCTAACAACGGAGGACACTTTGAGCAACTATTATAGGTGATTATTACAGTTTTATAAAGGTAAATACATTTTATGTTAATGTTCAGTCTAGAATAAATGATCAGCTGTTACTCACAACCTAAAAATTAGTTTAATATTTTATGCAGATAAGAATATGCATTTTTGTGCGTCTGTTTTATTTTTAAATAAAGCTAAATTTCAATACCTATTATTAATTTTTTTCCTAAGTAATTCACATGAATCTTTTCAGAATTAAATGTTCTACAAATCTGTTTAAGAAAAAAATGACCTTTATTGAACATTTATGGAAGTAATCTTACATTAAACACAAAAATGTGTTATTTCTTTGCACCAATTCTTGTGTTTTACGTAAGATATCTCTGAAAGTATTGCATTTACAGCTCTGGGACGAATTTTAATAAATTGTTCAGATATAAAAACATAAAAAACAATCGTATATGTATCTTTGTAACTACCTTTACCATTTTTATACGGCCTGACTTCACCAAGGGTTCTGAAATCCGGGCGAAATCTTTCGCTAGGCGTAACTCGCTAACGAAGCGTTTCCGGGCATATGGTTATATGAACTTTTTTACTTGTTTTTAGCTATAGAATAAGCTCTCGAGAGATTGCCGTTTAGTTTTGAATCACCCTGTATATATGTATATATATATATATATACATACATATATATATATATGTAAAAACTCTCTTAAAAATTTCACTTTTTATTATAAATTTAGGTCTATCGCATCTTTACAGCACAAGATATAGCATGTTTGATGTAATTTACAGTTTCAAACCCTCACCACAATGTAGTGGTTGCTAGGAATAACTTATAATAATACCTTATAATAGTATCTGCTATCTTGCAAAATCTCAATTTAAATGTTATTAAAAGTTAAACTCAATATCGTGCTTTTTTATTCCGTCTTTTCCCTATCATTCTATAAAAATAGTGGCTTAAAATTCTGTGTTTAGATTTAATTTAATAAACCACTCACATGGTTATTTTTAGAAGAGTATGCGTGGAATACCATACTACGTAAGGTTAAATTAGCGTTTTAAAATGTTATAGTAGATGTAATATTTTATTTTATTTTATGTTTTCACTGTAAAACATTGTTGGCACAATTCATCTAATAATAAAGTAAAGATGGCGTATTTATAGGTTATAACAAAAGAAAAGTTAAATAAATATATAAAAAAAGATTTTGCAGTTAATTAACTAACTATATAATATTACATAAACAACCGAAGCTAACTTAACTTAAACTTAAGATTATACTGACTAATAGTAAGAATGCCTAATTAAATTAAAGCTAAAGACAATAATCTAATTAATACAGTGATAAAAGATAACGTATTTAAATTACAATGAAAAAGCGTAAATAAACCATGAGCCTATACTACAACAAGTGAGATCAAAATTTAGGAAACGATAAAGGAAAACAAAACAAATATGAATATAAATAATGAAATAGTAGACAATATATTAATAAAAAGACTTAAGATAATAACAACCAAAGAAACAAACATATAGGCAGGAACAAGACATGTATAAATTGTTAAAAATCGTCACTAATACATTAATAGAATTTAGTAATTTAACTCATGTAACAATTAGTGGTATAAATATAGTTTTATCTATTATTCAACTGCAGTAACCAAAAGAAAACATACACCCTCTCATTTACTGTAGAACATACTACAATTATTCAATCAATAACTACATACTAATCATTCCACAGGATTCCATGCAGATTCCTTGGAAACAACCGATGAGAAGACCGAAACAAATGGGGTGAATAAGGGGTACTGATGTAGGCATGTGTCTGTGGTACTTCTTTAATTCAATAGATAAATTAAATTGAGGTACCTTGGTTTTGAGACTGGCTTTATTTCTGAAGTACAGTGCCAATTTACGATCACAGCAGCTTCAACTTTGAACGTATCATGGACACACACACACACACACACACACACACACACACACACACAACACACACACACACACACACACACACACATTGAATGACAGACCTGGCAATAAAACATGCATTTTTCAAGTTAAGTGTTTCTCATATAATCACTTAAGTTAAAGTCTTCTCAGCGTTGCTTTTGTTATTAATTTATTACAATTTTAGTTGTTTCTAGTATGTAATAAATTATTGAATTGCTACTGATATCATTGTTACTGTACATACTATTGTTATCGTTATTGTTAATCTGTAGTTATTAATTTATTGTTGATTATGTTAGTTATTTGCTATTCTTTTGAAGTTTTATCGAATTGTTAGTTTTCTTTTTTCAATGTCTAAATATTATTATGCTCTTCAATAATTGTTAAAATGTATTCCATAGGTTTTTTTTTTATCTTTCCCATGTTAAATATAAAGCAGCGGGTTATAATAAGTCACATTGAAACATATTTGTCATCTTGACTGTATTATTTTGTTGTAAAATATTGTAAAAATTGTAGAACCGTTGAAATAAATAAAATAATTAATTAAAGTTTCAATTAGATTAATACCTTTTAGGAATTAAAAACAACATTATCTAGTATTAATATGCTAATATAATAGTATTCTAGACATTTATAAGAATATAAGTGTTTTTTGTATACATTATATAAAAACACTGGTGAGGGTGGGGGTGCGCCACATCAATGGCGCAAAATAGTCTTGGCTGAGATTGTATACAAAATCTCAAGTGTATACCTCGTTTCTAACCTGAGTTGTCTGTAAACAGACAGACAGAAATACAAACAAACAGAAATGATATGTTTACAACCCTTTAGCATATATATGGCCAAAATGACGCACAACAAAATACCATATTTGGTTAACTACAAACGTTACGTCGGTGTATATTGAACGTTATTTTCTATCTAATAGTTGCATCGTGTTTTATTATATATTTTCTTTAGGTTGGGCCTCATAGCATACTGAGCCACTTAATAAATATGTTGTATGTGTTGTAGTAGGTAGGCTTAACGTGTCACACGCTAAAATTTCACATGATTACACTTATTATGTATGCAAGTGTATTTATTCTTTAATTTACTCTTTGTGTCTTAGTTACCCATAGTACCAATCAGTGTTGTTTATATAGAAATTTACTTTTAAGAAAAATTTAGAGTCTGTACGTCAGTAAATGCCGTGCTAGCAGACTAACAACCATAGAGCCCATAAGGACAGAATAGTCACGGAATATAGTTGGCAGCACCATCTTACGGCAGTTTACTGCACATAGCGCGACACTAGCGAATTCTATTGACTGGAGCCAGTACTAACCTAGTGAGGCGTCTACATTAAGATTTTCTTCAGTAACAACTGTAGAGAAAATTCTTACGTTAAAAAGTTGCAATTTTTCCTCCCTACGCAGTTAAAATTTTTAAGAGTTATAAGAATTATTACATAAGGAAAAGAATACAGAACTTCAGATAAAATAATAATTCTGTAAACAATAATAACCGGTATTTGTTTAATCAATGAAGCGATAATGTAATATCTGGAACGGAACAATGTAAACAGTTAGCGATAAATGTAGTCATGCTTCAATGCTTCTTTTGATGAAGTAAAGGGAATATTGCCATAAACAAGCTGATGCTCGAGTGACGCGCCACAATACAGTTCTGTACAGTTCAGTGGTAGTCAACATCAAAGTCTCATACCAGGCACGTTTAATTAGCTGACTAGCCTTTTTTAGCGCTCATAGGAATAGCACCAACACTTGCATTCTTTATATTCCTAAGTGATAAAGAAGGATATTAATCATATATTATTAAAAATTAAGGCATTTCTAAGATATTCAATGATGTTGAGATCAGTAAATTACATTTAAAATTTCCTTTGAGATATAACTTTGGCATATTTATAAAATATAACTAGTGTTTTATACAGGTATGCTCCATGGAAACAAGTGAAGAAATGTGCGTTTACCTAAAATGGCATGTAATTTGGATGTAGTTTTTTTTAATACTCACCTGTTTTTCCGATTTGTACATAGTATAATGCAATGCACTTATTTAAGCGACAAAAATGGGATAATAGTCAGATATCAAGCAATTAATTAATATTTTACATTTAAAACTTATATTAATCTTTACATATTAATAAAGCCTTTTAGACGACAGAAGGCATACAAACCGAATGGCTGAAACTTATAAAACGACGTCAGAACAATAATTAATAGTCAAGAATCTTACTAGTCATTGTTTCTAGTTTCGTTTCTACAAAACATGTGTTACTGGGAACCAGAATTTCTTGATTTTATAACTCACTATAATGTGTGGTAAAATAAAAAAAATGGTGCCTCAAGTGTCATTAGTAGGAAACCTTCACACTGCGGATCTGTTAGTTTAAATTTTCAAAGTATGAGTAATTATTTAATTGGGCGTTAATTTATTAATTGCTAAATTTTTTTAATAATAAAAATAAATAAATAGAAATGGCTTTATTAATAGCTATTCTCATTTACGCTTTTTTAACTTATGCGTTATTCAATACATTACAGACCTTCAACAATAATTTAGTTATAAATAACACATAAAAAAGAAATATTCTTTAAAATTGTAATATTCATAATATTTTTACACTATATCTACCTTGTAGCTTAACATTGAGAGCTCGAGAAGTTTACTTTTAGAACAAATGTAAATAGACTGCATGTTATTACAAATATAAAAAGTCAAGTTGCGATTATTTCCTTAACAATGAAACATATTTACAACAACAAACAGAATAGAAAAAAAGTAAATAGCTAGCTATAGAAGTAGATTGATTCCAAAAATGTGTCAGATTTTTTATTAAAGTCCAAAAAAATGTTAAGCTGTGTATTAAGCTCCATGAAAAGGTGTCCTTGATCATACTCCGGTAAACTTCAGTGTATCGGTAAATCATGGTATCATTAGTCGGGTAAATCTGCCCATGAGATACTCAATGTATGCAGAGAGGCAAGTCACATTTGTCTCAGAAGCTATATAAACAGCGGTTCCCGAACAAACATCACGCTGCCTCAAGTTTCTTACACTTGAATAAATTTACTACTTGGCCAAAAATTTTGCTCAGACCTAAATTTCTTGGTTTATCAGATACGATGTGACACTCCTATTATTTTAACCCATAAATAATAGGAAAATGATTATGCACGTTTATTCTGAACTGTGTAGCGTAAAGCATTTTACATTTTAGGAAATATTTACATAAGCATATAAATTGTTCGCGACGACTAAGTTTTGTGATATATTAAAGTATTTTTTATTTAAAGCGATTTAGAGTTGCATTGTGAACACAGCTTTATCGAATATATTTATAAGGAAAAAATAATAAATTAAATGCATTCATTATAGTACTTGTCGATTCCAATTTAATTTCCAGTATTCATAAAGTTACTATCCGCAACTAAATTCTACGTAACTTATATAACTAACAATAATTTACTATTAATATCATATCACCCAGGTTTTAGGAAGCTAGTAACTAATTGATCCATTCCTCAAAACTTTCATGCCTATTTTATTAGCTCTAATGGCATATAATGGGATATTATATTGATATTTTTAACCCGCTGTAACGTCAATTTTCGCAAACGTAACGTAACTGTAACTGACCCAGAAAAGACTCAGTCGTGGAATGGGGTAAAGTATTCCAGGGGTCGGGAGAAGGTAGTTAAATTCGGGGAAACCCAAGGCTCAGATTTAGAGCAGAGTCAACCTAAGTGGACTCAATACGAACGCTCGGTATCATCACAGCCCAGGCTCCGAGTAGGGTATGAGGAGGAGTGAGGACAATAATAACTTGGAAATAAAAGCGTTGGGAAAGGGTCTAACAAAGGAGCTAAGGTTCCGCTCGGATGTCTCTAGCGAGGACAGAGAAAGGGGCGCTGGGATTACTCTAGCACAGGGCGAATGGTTCCGCTTGGATTGCTCTAGCGGGCGAGGGGATAGAGGCGCTCGGATTTCTCTAGCGCAGGACGAAAGGTTCCGCTGGGATCGCTCTAGCGGGGAAAGACGAAGAGGCGTTGGGATTTCTCTAGCGCAGGGCGAAAGGTTCCGCTTGGATTGCTGTAGCGGGCGAGGGGATAGAGGCGCTCGGATTTCTCTAGCGCAGGACTAAAGGTTCCGCTTGGATCGCTCTAGCGGGGAAAGACGAAGAGAAACAGAAACAGAAACAGAAACAGAAACAGAAAGACTTTATTTGTTCATCAATCACACATTACAAAATGAATAAAGAGCCACATGGGACGAATCCTGTGCGTGGCTCTGAGTTCCATTAAAAAAAAACTGTGCGCTTACTACGTAATATATAAAAAAGACAGAAAGAAAGATAAAAAAGAAACACATTACACTAAAGAACTAAATAAATTTAGAAATATATGTACAGTTTACGTTAATAAAAATAAGTGCAAACTAAGACTGCTACAGAATAGTTGTAACTACACTTAATGCATCAACCACCGTATTTGACTAGCACTACAGAAATACTTTTCTTCCTCATCTAGGTTCAAAGATGTTTTTAACCATTTACTTTATGAAAAATATTTACGAAAAAAGTAATCATTAAAAACAATTAATGAATTAAAACATAAAAACAAAGTATGAACTAATAATAAAACCCCCGACTTCAATTAATTTAAAATAGGATAAAAAGTTCAATTTAAAATAAATTCAATTTAAAAAATTGAGGGCTTTGCAAAAAATTTAGAACTTTAATATTTCAATACACGCATGGACGAGGGAAGACCAACTCAGACACAGTGCTTGTGTAGATGGTGTCAGTCAGCAATTTGACATATTCATGTATACTCAGGGCAGATTAGCAGCTCCGCGTAGTCAGCCCCCACCTCCACCAGCCAGGCGGTGATCAGTTTTTTTGTATAAACTAAGTGAAACCTGCAGATCCCTTACATGGGCAGGTATTGTTCTGTAGAGAAATTTGCGACATAGAAAGAATTTGTGCAATTAGCAGATGTTACTACTCTGGGGGACCTGCATACCAACATGTTGTGCATGTCTGGTGAAATGTTGGTGTGTAACCTCAGTTATCACTGAGTCACGATGCGTGAAGGTGTAGACCAAAACCGATTTTATATACAGCTGCCTTACTGTAAGTATTTTTGTCTCCTGAAAAAGCTGATTTGAGGGGTAGCGTTTCGGTTTTTTAAACCCGGCTTTTATTACTGATTTTTGTAAAATGTAAAGGGGGGTAAATTATGTTTTTTACGAGCGCCTCCCCAAGCAACTATTCCATACAACAGGATAGATTGCGCATAAGCAAAATATACACGCTTGATTTCATCACAATTTAGTATCCGATTCAGCTGATAAAAAACATATATTAATTTTTCTAAGGTTGTTCTTAATTTTCTCGATGTGGTTGTCAAATTTCAATTTCGAATCCAAAATTACTCCCAAATACTTATACTGGTCTACCCTTTCAATGACGTTACAGGAACAGCACCGATTTACTGCGTTACCACAAGAGTGGGAGCATCAATCTGAGATCAGCGGGCGGCCCACCCGCGGCACGAAGGGCAATTGGGCAAACATTTAGTTTTGCCTACGTTCATGGTTAGCACATTATCATTAAACCATTTATGTATTAATGTTATTTCCCTTGATGCAATTTGATACACTTCATTCCAGTTCCTACCTTTTAATATTATTGCCGTGTCATCTGCAAATAGAAAAAGTCTTCCTGTTAAATTCAGTTTGTCAATATTATTTATATATATTAAGAATAGTAAAGGTCCGAGTGTACTACCTTGAACTACACCATACTCTACACTGAGGACATCACTAGTTTGATTATTAATTGATACTACTTGTTTCCTATCACTCAAATAACTCTTAAACCAGTTCAAGGCCACACCCCTCACTCCAACACATTCTAATTTTGAAAATAGGATTTGTCTATCTATATAATAGGAAGAGGCGCTGAGATTTCTCTAGCGCAGGGTGAAAGGTTCCGCTTGGATTGCTCTAGCGGGGAAAGACGAAGAGGCGCTGGGATTTCTCTAGCGCAGGGCGAAAGGTTCCGCTTGGATTGCTCTAGCGGGCGAGGGGATAGAGGCGCTCGGATTTCTCTAGCGCAGGACGAAAGGTTCCCCTTGGATCGCTCTAGCGGGGAAAGACGAAGAGGCGCTGGGATTTCTCTAGCGCAGGGCGAAAGGTTCCGCTTGGATTGCTCTAGCGGGCGAGGGGATGGAGGCGCTCAGATTTCTCTAGCGCAGGACGAAAGGTTCCACTTGGATTGCTCTAGCGGGGTAAGACGAAGAGGCGCTGGGATTTCTCTAGCGCAGGGCGAAAGGTTCCGCTTGGATTGCTCTAGCGGGCGAGGGGATAGAGGCGCTCGGATTTCTCTAGCGCAGGACGAAAGGTTCCGCTTGGATAGCTCTAGCGGGGAAAGACGAAGAGGCGCTGGGATTTCTCTAGCGCAGGGCGAAAGGTTTCGCTTGGATTACTCTAGCGGGCGAGGGGATAGAGGCGCTCGGATTTCTCTAGCGCAGGACGAAAGGTTCCGCTTGGATTGCTCTAGCGGGGAAAGACGAAGAGGCGCTTATCTTACCTGATAGTGGCGAAGCGTGGTCGGTCTCGGAGATCTTCCTGCGGTGGTCTCCCAGGAACGAATGAGAGCTGTGCTGGTGATCGGCTCCCTTATATAGCAGCCAGGTTGGCGCATGCGCAGAACCCCTAATATTGTCAGTCTGCTGCCAGCAGCGGTGCTGGCAACATCTCTTCGTAGGGTTATATGGTCTGCTTGTTCCAACCTGTTTGAAATGGCGACGCTGCCGTTTCTGAATACCCGACCGTATTCTTTATTGCAGGGATGGAGTCGTTAGGGGTCCGTCGGCATAGGGAAAAAAGTGCCGACTTGTATAAAGCGGCGCTGCAGGACGTATGGGAGGTAGGAATTAGGTGGGCATGTAGGAGTGTTTAGGAGAGGGTCAGGTTTATGGGGAAAGACGCGGAAGGCGATAAGGTAACGGGAAGTTCCATCGGCGGCGCAGGGTAGGGTCAAGTGACGGAGGGGCCGGACTGATCGTGGGAAATAGGACAGGGCTTATTGTAACGTCGGAAAGCGAAGGACACAGGAATTATAAGAGGAAGTGTGTATAGGACGACGCCGACTACCTGAAGGCGACGCCCAAAGCGGATTAGTAGGACACGAGGATAGGAAACGTATAATGGTAAGCGGAAACCTGGATAACCGCTAGGGTGCGGGCAAAGGTCAGGGTAAAAGAGGTACGTGGAACTAGGGCACGACGCAGGGGAAATTAGGACGACGCTGGTTGTTTACGGATAGGAGGGAAGTAGAGGAGATGTTTTAGGTGTAGCGGAAATAAGGATTTATTGGCGGAAAGAAAACGAGGGGGTGTAGGGCTAGACGTAGGGCCGTGGGAGGAGACGCTAAGATAAGATAAGTTAGGAACAACAGGACGTCGGTAATAGTGGAAGGCGGAAAATAAAAAGGTCAAGTGCAATAAGGAAAACTGCACTTTGGTAAACAGGGTTTCTATTTGAAAGGGTGAAGATTAAGGACGGGGACGAATAAGGGTCGTTACAACACCGCTAATTTCATATTATTTTTATTTTAACCCACAGGATTGGCTTCTCTACTACACTCTATAGGAGCCAAATGTATTATTTATTTGTATATAAATACTATGTAGCTAGTAACTAAAGGACGGGTGACATATTTAAGTTGTTTAAACCAATTAAACCAGGTATCACCTAGTATCTCTAAACTCTGTTGCTCCAACGTGCTTAGAGTTCGTTATACCTCTTCACCTTGATTATACTATAATTTGATGTCTAGGTGTCTCTGTTGTCAAAACGATGTAAAGAGTTACTCGTATCAGTCAGCTAATCGTATTTGCCTTTTATACCTTCAATATGTCCATTCTGGAATAAATAACATAACTCTAGACTAGACGTTAAAATTGAAGTTTTAGATTATCAAAGAATACAGGAGAATCGTATATTTTGTAAATACAGGTATTTAGCTTTCCTGTAGGTAACGTGGAAAAGTTAATTCCTGCCATTTTTGAAAATTTTACTACATTGCTACGAGTTTGAGCCCAGCAATGCGCATACTGATATTTTTTGGGAACAAATTTCCTGTGCGACAGCTGAGGCGGTTCAACACCTCTACCCCGGAAAAACACCACCAGAATTAATTGAAATTTTCTATGACGAGCATTGGTTGGTGGTAGATAGTTTAAAATTGAACTGTAAAAATGTATTTATGTATAAATATCTCTATCGGCCTCACAGAGTGTAGTAATCTTGAATTGGGTGAATTTCGGAAATTATTTTCTGGAGAAATTTGTATAAATTTTAAGAAATCATAATATACTTATTAAGTATTATTAAATGACGAATTAATACTCCTTAATTGTTATTAAATGTTATTGAGTATTTTATGCTGCGAACTACGTATTTATGCGTTTTTGTTTTATTGCAATAAGACAATTCATATAATAATATATTTAACATATTTATTTACACCTGCATAGGTAATGATTACCATAAAAATTCTTTATTGAATCAACCTGTTATGTAACACTGTTGGAAAACTTCTAATTTTTAGTTACGAAACTATATATTTTTTCCAAATTGCAAAATAAGATACAGTTGAAGTCCGTAATGAAAGTTTGATTTTAAAACTTGTAGGTGGCATAATGTATCTAATAACTAACTCCCATTTAGATAATATAGTGGATGTGTATGGCATCTATTTACAAATAACAAATTGATAAATGATAATAAATGTTATTGTCCATTCAATATGTTTTTGGAAGTTACACTTACACTTAGGCAGATAGTATGAATATTATCTATAAAGAGGATACACGAAGCACACAAGGAAGGTAAAAGGTTTACTAAAAGCGAAATGGGGAATGTTAAATGCGCCTGCATTATTAACTGGTAATAGTGGAACAAGGAAAGCCGAGATTTTTCTCCAAGAACACAAAATGCTATTCTTACACTTTGTTGCTTTTTCTACAGTTTTTTTATTGCAAACCTCTTTGTCTCCCAGCAGTTTAGCTTTTCACTTATTCCCAGCAACACGTTGTTAATTACGGGGTTTGTTCATAGAATATATTAATTAATTTAAATCTCCCTCATGCAATGTTAACATCGTTTTGAATCAAATGTGGTTTCGCATCAGAGTAAAATTTTTCTCTTGCTTATTACTTTTACCAAATACAGATTTTTTTACCAAATACTCATCAATGTTTATTTGTACCGTATTGACGAGAAACGATTTTATGTACTTATACTTTTGCACATATGGTTGAGAGAGGAGAGAAGAGAGAGAGAAGAGAGAGAGAGAGAGAGAGAGAGAGGGGAGAGGAGAGAGAGAGAGAGAGAGAGGGAGAGAGAGAGAGAGAGAGAGGAGAGAGAGAGAGAGAGAGAGAGAGAGAGAGAGAGAGAGAGAGAGAGAGAGAGAGAGAGGAGAGAGAGAGAGTGAGAGAGGGAGAGAGAGGAGAGAGAGAGAGAGAGAGAGAGAGAGAGAGAGAGAGAGAGAGAGAGAGAGAGAGAATCCTCTCACGGGTGATTCAGCCATTGAATATGGAGTATGGACCGAATATGATTAATTAGTTACAGAATATCCCGCCAAAGAAGTCTCCTACAATATTGTGATAGGAGGGCACATTGTTGAGAAGCATTTATCTCACAATAATCTCGACCTAATCTCAACGCCAACCCAAGATCCCCCTCAGTCGCTCACTCTTTCAATATCTTCCTCAGAATACGGCGTATTGCTGGCAGCCTTAAAAGCCCGGAATATGCAATTTATGTTTAGCCAATTTTTACTATGGTCCGTATTATTTTTTATTATCTGTTATTTTCTTTCCTCTATCACTGAAGTTTATTATGACTGAAGTCTAAACAGAGAAAATATTCAAGAAAAGATAAAGAAACTCCTTTTACTTACATAAGCCGGAGTTTCAACCTTTGGATCAATACCAGACGGAAGCACCGAAGCTATTTACTGAAAATATCAAATTGAACCGTAGAACACCTCAATGGAGTTTTTGCATTCATGCATTGATAATTGTAGTTCGGGAGTTGCTTGTTTTTCAATCAAGAGTTCCTAATTGAAAACCAGTTTTCATTGAAACCACCTAATGGTTAAATACAGGGATTTTAAGTGCTAAGAGAGAAGAAGAAAAGAACATTATAAAAGAAAAGGTGTCATTGAAACAAGTAAAGGAAGCGAATGTTGGGAAGTGGAGGAAATCAAGTAATTCTGAGGTTTTCCCGGTAATTACCTGCTTCGGTAAGCAGCCTCAGTGATTCAGAATTAGAAGAACAGGAAAAAAGAAGATATCCAAGAATATTGTGGACGTTTTTTTTCTTTTATTACACTTAGTCCTGTAAGAACATTTTCGCTGCTTCCGGAGTGACAGGATATTAAGGATGGGTAAGGTTAGGGAGTAGGGGCCTCCTCCTATCGATTCATGAGGAACAATTAGGGCACTAAATCTCAAAGTCATGTCTCCCCGGAAGAAGGAGAGGCCAGGCCCAGGTCTGAACCAGCCTCTTCAGTAAAATTAGGCAGAGAGTGGCATAACCTTGTTGAGGCTAGCAAGAACCTCTGAGGTTTTAGGGAACAAAAACCCCACCAACTCCAACAGTCATCTCCCACAGTAGACTAGACCTATTGAATTGCCCATGTACCTCAGAATCTCAGAATCTCGAAATTTGCGGTTAGTGATGTGCCGCTCCTGGGCGTCCATGAGGATGATGCCCAGGTCTAAGTGATATTGGTTTTTGCTATGCCCAGTGGTGGCTTCAACTGGAAGGTGTAAACCAGCCAGAAGCTGATCCCCATTGGGTATATTGTGGACTTAGATTATGGCGAGAAGAAAGTGAAGGATTTCCTTGCTTCACTTTCTAAGTGAGTGAAGTAATGAAATATAAGAGAAAATATTTTAGATGAGTCTTCTTGAGGTTTTTGTAACGATCAATAAGAAGACGCCAGAGCGGGATATTAAAGATCTTACAAGAGACGGCTAAACCAAAGTAGCCATTCAAAACCAATACTATCCTACCTTAGGATTATGCATGTCCGGTGAGAATTCTGTTTATTACAATTATTTATTATTTCACACATTGCTTGTATAATAAACACATTGCTTGTGTAACGCGACCGATTTGGGGATTAATTGGTATCCGCTGCCACCACCGGATGATTCCGGAAAAAGAAATAAAGTTTGTGCAACAACGTTTGAATTTTAAAAACACTGTTTATTAAAGATTAATTTATAGAAATCACACAATTTACATTGGTTAAAAAGGGGGAGAGCACTTCTGAATGATATAAAGTATTGAATTACATTATTGAAAGAATTTAGAAAAGTTTTAAAATAGGGCAACAGAGAGTTACATGTCTACGAGTCTGAGGCCTGAACTAGACTAGCTTCCCAGCACACGCAGGTGCTGACTCTGCATTGTCAGCAGTCTTACTGCTGACCTCCTCAACAGTGCTGTTACACTTTACAATTATTATGTCTTTAGTTAAATTTTTACTAAATGAATGAATTTTTTATAAAACCAAATAAAAGCATAATTTCTTGAATTATTGTTAATATTGGGTTCGGGTCGTTACATCACCCTCTCCTCTGGAAAAGATGTGTCATAGGATTAAAGTGATGGCACATCTTGAATCTATTACATTCGTATATTAATGACTTATTTGTAACTTTAAAATGTTTTTTTTTCTTTTGAAGTGTTCCCCTCAAATTATTAATACAATATTTCTAATCTAAGTTTTACATAATCATGATACTATTAAGATTTAGGATTATTACTAATATACAATATTTCTTTTCAGAGTCACAAGCCGGTCAGAGTCTTTTGATTTGTCACTTTAAAGATTTTAAAAAATTTTCACATTTTTTTTTCACTACTTAATCATGAGGGGGGGGGTCATCCGAACAAAGGAGGCTTCGTGGATGATCTCTGCTAATGGAGTTCCTTCCTCCACCCTCACCGTCAGTTGGCTCTGGTCTGGGCCGCTTGTGCTCCGAGTTTGTCTTTGCTGCCGACTGGTCGTGCAAAGGCGGTCTTATTCTCCTATGACATATAAAAAACTACGAGCAGTATACAATTTAAACTTACAACTACATACATGACAATAAAATTATAATTCTTATTTACATTAATGACGACAGGTTGGTTTACATTAGATCCTTGCAATAATGAATTTTAAGGCCTATTTCTACATGATCATCAATTAGATTCTTTTTTATATCTTTTAGCGTTTCAAAAGTTAAGTTATTGTTTAATAATATAAGAGCGGTTTCATTTCGGCTGCAACATGTTTATTTTCGGTATATGAAGGTGCGTAATATTTCTTTTATAAACTATATTCCCTCTAATCCTCGAAAATATCTTACCACCTTTTTCCAAAAATATCACACCTTGATATTTGTTTTTATGATACATGAGGTGTTAACAACAACTTCTAAATAATCTTTTACAATGTATGTTTTAATTACAGATTGTATCATCTTCAATATTTCTAAAACAATTTAATATTACTTTGTAAGGTTCTGCAACACTATAAATCCAATCATTACCATTTTGTAACCAAAACGGTGAATTTACATTCTCAGTTAGAACTCTGTTACACTTTTGAGTTACAGAACTTAATCCCATAAACAGTGAATAGATGGCAAACCATCGCGACTGGTATGGTGTAATACACTTATTGTATTTGGACAAATTTTAAACATAACTGTGCCTACATTGAACATATTCATCTGAGGCGAGAGGTACATAGTACTGCCTATCTTTAGATATCAACAAGTAATCGTGTTCAATTTTCCAAACTAACCAATGTCTTAACCTAGGTTGATAAAGTGGTATTACTTCGATTTTATAGGTTTCAAATTGTCTATCAATTGAGCTTAATGGTACTGTAACAATCAATCTTATGCTAGCTGGATTAGCTAATGCCTGTGCTGTACAAAGATCAAAATACAAAAAATATATCTTCATCATTTACAGGAACAATTAGTTTCAAATGAGAATGGGTATACTCTTTTCAATTTTATTCAAAAAACTTTTGTAAAATCATGTGGATTTAGTAATTTACTGCTTATCTTACCAGAAATAATATAAGTTCTAATGCTTGCCTAAACTCTACTACTCTTAGCTTAGCTTTCATCAACAGTTTGACCTAAATGTCTTAACATTGTTGTAATTGCCATATGTTTTGCTAAGGACTGATGATGCATCATTATATTCTGTTTCATTGAAGTTCGTTAATGATGTTTATTAACCTGTCGTTGGCTGTAGATAAACTCAATCATTATTTCATGAATAGCTTTAGTGTTACTTACAATTCTAGAATTAATATTCTTTCATCAAAGTTATTTGTGTATGACGCGAACTAACAACTTGTACCACTTACTAACTTTAGTTCGTCTACCTTGGTATTTACATGTTCTAAATCTTCACTAGTCGGTACACCAAATAACCACTTTAATGCATAACCTCCTGCATTTATAAGTCCACGCTTATTTCTAGAAATGTCCTACAGGTGGCAAAAGTTTTAATAAGTCAGTTATATCACTCTCATACTGCTCGATTCCTTCCTTCACTCTTATATATTCAAACTCGAAGTCTTCATCCCAGACGTTCACACTGATATTTTTAAACTGTTCTAATTCTACACATCTTTCTTTTAATGGTATCAGTTCGTCAAGGATTTCCACTAGATCAAAGTCTAAAACGATTCTCCATTCATCTCCGGATATCACAGAGTCTT